>NW_019384547.1:106381-175062 GCF_000671375.1 Centruroides sculpturatus | reverse complement strand
TATATATATATATATATATATATATATATATACATATATATTTTTTTTTAATTGAAGAAAATGATGTCAATGTCTGATCTAGAGGAAGATGATCAATATTATAATTTATCCTTGCGATATATAATCAGGAAACAACAATAAAACCCATCAAGATGACGGCAAATGTCAATTTTTGCAACTATTCGACCGTTAGATTACGTTGACGTGTAAGTGCTTAATTGATTCTTTTAATTTTTCTACGTGTAAATTAGATAGGTCTCAACTGAAGTTTGTTCAAACTTATAGTCGAATGTACTGGAAGTTGTTTAAATTTTTCATTATTTTTAGTAATCCTCTTACCGTAATTTAAGAAAATAAATCAAATTTATCATCATCAACTTATTTCGTACGGTATCTATCGAGCCGTGAAACGATAGAATGAAGTTTAAAATCTTGCTGAAAGAGCGCAGTTTATTCTTTAAAAAAAGAAATGATTAAAATTTATATGATGAGAAAATAGATTGCCTGATTTATTCTAAATTACGGATTATGCCTTTTATATAATAAACTTATAAAAATATGATCCCGATCTTAGAAGTGACCCTACAAAAGGTCATTGCTATTTATAAAGAAGAGAGTTCTTACTAGAGTGAATATTCCACTAGCAAAACTTCCCCTCCTGACGGACTTCCAGCAACAGCAAGAGTGGAGAATCGCCATGTTTTTCCTTCCTTCTTCGTAACCAATTCATGTAACGACTTTACAAATATTTTTCCTATTCCGAAACATGGAGCGAACAAGCCTAAATATCGTAGAGCGCATGCGTTTATATACGACCACGTGGTCATGGGATCAATATACTTAAGTTACCATAGCAACTGTTTCCATCAAGTGTCTTTGTGTTTCAGAAGTTAATCACTTTTTGGTGGCATCTCACTTTTTTTTCACCTAAAAATTTTGCATTTGTTATTGCTTATGCAAATTCTTCGATTTCTTTTTTTTTTGTTTGTGTTTTCCTTAAAAATAAATAAATATAGCATAATTTTGAAATGATTTCATTAATAAATCGTGCTTCTTTATTTATAAATTCCCGGTTTTACTTCAGATAAGTTAGGATGGAAAACTTTGTCGTGAACCTCAAGAAATTCTTCTTGCATAGAAGTTTATCATTAAGAACAATCTCCATTCTTTGTAGAGATGAAGTAACATCGTCTTGATTTTTTCCACTCTTTAACAATGGAAAAAAGAATTTTACTTGAAGAATTTGTACAGTAAATGCATTCAGAATGGTTAAATTTTCTTCTTCTTTTTTTCACGAAGAACACCTTCGGCAAAACGATGTTTAAGTAAAAAGTTTAGTCTTGCTGAAACTCATCTTATTTTTCTAAGGCGGTTAACATCAGAAAAATCATCCGGAATTTCCGAAGTAAAGAAATATTCACTTCTACAGTTTCAACATTCAAAATACTTTTTTTAAAAGCTATTCTTTAGTAAAAAAAATTGTTTGATTAAAAGCATTATTTATTTATTTATTAACCAAGTATATAAAATTCAAACTTTTCAGATTGTTTTAATTTGCTCTGAGGTATTTTTCTGTACAAACTTCACTACTGTTCCGTTTCGTTGATATTTTTCAAGAGGAAGTTTATTTTTATTGAAAAATAATTGAAATATTTTTTTTTTGTTAGAAGTTTGCAGAGCTTACATTTCAAAATATATTTGGTTTTTGATTTTATGTATATTATAATACGATACTTTTCACTCAGAGAAGTTGAGAGCAAGCTTTCTAATCCTCTTATACCAGAGATGGAACACTTGAGTCATCCTTTTGGTATCATATAGTAAACTAGACATAATTAGCTTTGAAAATGTTTATGCGTAACGAAGTTTTAGAGTAAAGATATTTTATTACACAGATTCTTATTAGGTGCCCCTATATGGGCCTGGTCCTAAGGTCCTTATTAGGTGCCTCTAGCTCATAATTCCGCTTCCAATCGTTGGCCCTGTTTACCATGAAAAGCAAAAAATGACATTGTAGGTTATACTTTTTTAGATGATTTCTACAAATTAAAATGAAATATAAGAAAATTTTGCGTGCAAATGTCTGCATACTTTCTGTAATTAATTCGAGTTAATGAGAAAAAAAATACAAAAGAAAGAATACACGTTGATATGTATCACTGGCTTGTTACTTTCAAAGATAAAATACATTATCTAATCACAAAGTTAACGAAGAATTTAAAAAAGAAAAGAGAGAAAAATGCTTTAAAATCATTATAAATATTACTTCTAGTAAAATTAATAAAGATGAAATTTTCTTCATAATAATCATCGTTCAAAAAGTTGTTTAACGAAAAATGTACTATTATAATTATAATTAATTTTTCCAATTCTCTAGAGACGNAATATAATATGTATTCTCTTATATAGGACCGTCGAAAGGGCCATTAGTTGTTGCTATCCCCTATAAATTAATACTATTTTTCTAATAGAAAATAAAATATTAAGAATTCATTTGTTAAATAATAATAAAAATAATAATACAAACTCTCTAAGAGCCCTTATACTTCATTCGGAAATAAGAATTTTTAAATTTATTTTTTCATAATTTACGTTGAGGTGGGTCAACGTGGTTTTAGGCATAAATTGAGTAAAAAACATAATAAAACAATAGAATTCAGCTTTATCTTTCTTTGAACTGGTTATTTTCTTTATCTGAAATCGTCAAAGAACATAAATAATTAAATAAGGATTTACATAAGTATAGATTTTATGTAAAATAAAAAATTCGATAACAATTTAAGGTATCAAAAATGTAAGAAATATTACAATATTTCATCAGTCTAAATCTTTAAAACTTAACATTATTTATATAAATTATTATAATTAAAATGTCTAGTATTAAATATTTAAAACTTTTTCCTGATTTAATAGAAAGAAACAATAAAATTTATGCTTAGAAATACTTTTTATCTATGGGGTGACCATCAATAATCTGTTATACCTGAGATAGAGCAATCATGTTGTTTATCCCCAAACTGGTATTTTAAATGAAAAAAAAAATGGTTATTTTAAAATCTGTTATATAATTGACCTATAAAATGGTTCTATTTAAAAATTTATTTTACTTTTAAGAGTTATAAACCGAAAAAATTGGGAATTGTCCCAGACAAACCGCGATGTATAGTCACCCTTAATTTTAGTATTTGAGGCAAGTCTAAGATTTGGCGCTAATGTACAGTACTTATATTTTATAAACATTATGACTCCCTTTTAGTATCCCTTCCTTCCAATTTAGCGCCTGAGTAGTTGCTTCTCTGCCTCATCTGTGGGCAGGACCCTGATCACCCTAGTTATAGGGCTTCTCTAATGTATTCATTAATGTATTTATTTCTTTGAAAAGAAAGAAATAAATTTATTTTACATGTAATTGTTATTATATTGATATCATTTATATATTACATCATTAAAACAAGAAAGTACCCTATATATATAATTATTTTTCTCTATAAAAAAACTATAAATTTACCTGTTATTTGTGTTACTCTTTTAATAAAAAAAACAACAATAAATATGTCAAAATCAATATAGAGTTATATAAATTCGAAAAATTTATGACCTAAATTCGATATTTATGTTATGTTGTACACGTAATATTCAGTTTATCGGCTAATAAACTTAGAACAAATTTTATTTATTTTGACAATCGAGCTCGTATTGGAATAATTTTTAATTAAAATCTATTGTAATTGAACTAGTTTATTAATGAACTAGAAAAGTTTAGTAGTAGTAAATTACAAAGCTTTCTACATTATCTACTATCGTAATAAAATCTAAACTAATAAATATATCCGAGTTAATCTATAATAGATTTCCTATAGGAATATTAACCTTGGGATAGAATATCATGCTATTTTTCCCTTAATATTCCATCGTTTAATCTGATTTCGCTTAGGAAATAATAGCAAGTTAATTAATTAACGATGAAATAAATGTTCTGAACTTAATTACATCTTGAATATTCTTCTTACAAAAATAAAGACAAGTTAATTTCTTCACCTGTCTTTCTGATCATCGAAAAAATGAAAGAAAAACCAGCAATTATTTATTGTAACATCGTCACAATTGCCGGACTGTAATTTTTAATCGTGTTTTTTAAATTTATTTAATTTAAAATATATGCTCTCCATCTCAAATTAGTAGTGGCTTGCCCCTGTAAATCATACTTTTCCTGATAACGATAGAGTCGTGCCGGTCATCTATCTAACCTCTTTCAGGAGAAAATTTTTCAATTGAAATAACGTAACTTCTGTTGTAAACTGGAAGTTCGTATGTTTTAGTTAATCGGGCCTCCTGTCTGTAATATGGTCTCGACTTTCATTTATTTAACTTCATTTTCGAAATTAAGGAAGGATAGACAGTGGGAATTTATATGTCTACAATTTTTTTTCAAATTGCAGCACAATTAAAATATGTAATTAATGTGTTTTTTTCTTCGTATATCTTTATTTTGGAAAACAAACTAATTCGTTTCGCTTTATTATCTTCTTTTTTTGTTGTTGTTGTATTATATCTGATGTTTTAACCTGAAGAAATGTTCCGTTTTATCAAGAATCCCTCCGGTACTTTGGTCATCATTTCACAATATTTGTTGAAGCTTCTATTATCCTCTTGTCCTTTTCTAATGCTTCTCGATTCAGCCGTTAAGACCATAAGCCTTATTTTTTTACGAAAATTTTCGAAATTAACAACGAACGTTTCTTTATTCCGTCCAAAAATATGACTTTGTATAAAATATAACTATATTTTTACGTTATTATTACGAAAAAAAACACATTGTTTTAAATACACGTACATTTATAATGACAAATTAATTAATAATCGCATGTTGCGGATAAAAAAGTGGCTCATTGAAGTGTTGCTCGTATAGATTACCTGTCACTGGCACGTGTTTCACTCACTCTTTAAACTTGTTTAACTTCAATCTGTAAAATTCAAAAAGCATCTCGTTTCTCCTAGTCACAGATACACTTGAAGTTTTTAATAAAAATTAAATAATAAGCCGATAATTCTTATAAAACCGTAAGAAACATATACTTTTTTTTAAACGTTAAATGTCAAGCTAATTCTGAATTTTCAGAATTAAAACAATTTCCAGGTGAGGGTGTACAACAAAAAAATTTATTCGAATTTTTTACCGAAAAATACGTATATTTACAAAAAATATGAAAGAAAAAAAAATCGGTTTCTCCTTACAATCGATTGACAATATAAATGCAAAGAGGATATTCCAATGGTATATCATGTAAAACATGACGATATTGCATCGTGGACGTAAATATTTAAAGTAGAAGGCATTTCCACAATTAGAATAAATATTTGCCTTGACAAAAAACGAAAATCTGATTTTTTTTTATTAGTTTAATCAACTGTTTACATGAAAAAACTTGCTCCGTTTATTAAAAATTTTCTTACCAATTTAGAATTTGTAATCTTAATTTTTCTTTTAAATATATATAAGCCTATGATTTTGGTTTATAGGTGTATATATATATATATATATATACGTAGCGATGCTTCGAATCCCAATCAATAAATCGATTTGAGAAAGCCCGCATATGTTTTATCATCATTATTATTAAAAAAAGGGATTAAAGTTGATATGATTAGCTTCAAAATTTAATTTCTCATCTGTTATCACAGACTCTCGATTATCCGTTATAGGACGGGAAATATAGACTTTTACAAAACACGTATATATTAAAATATACAATACAAATATTGCAAATTTTTTGTTTTCGCCCATCTTTTTTTCTTTATCCGTTATAAACACGTCAATTTCCCACGATTCTTTTTTGCTTATTGCCACCATCTTGCATCTTCTAAACGGAGGTGGGAGATCCGTTTTGTTGTTCGACAGCCGACATATCCACAGACGTTTCTCCGGGGGAATACAGTTGTACTTGTACCAGTTTATTCCCCGTAGAAGCCGAAGGGCGATATGGGACATTTAAACTTAGCCTTCTATAGGGGCAGAATTCCATCTGATTGGGTGAAAGAGGTCTCCTGTCTCTCAGCGAACTAATATCTGTGCTGCCCTTCCTTCTGACAGGATCGGGATTGTATTGTTGTTCTTCGGATATTGTGCTCAATTCCGGATACAGTAATTGTTTAACCGGTACAAAAGACGGTCGGCGATGATTAGGGGGGACGAGATAAACGGACGATTGCACCCCCTCATCTGTTAAGGTGGATGTCATGGTGGATGGAGTGCGGGTCGACGTGTTATAGGATGAAGGAGCGCATCGAAGCATCTGCTGTCTCTGAAGATAAATAAATAATAGGGCGATATTTATACTAATTACGAACATCTCCAACTTAATTACTTTCCTAAGATAATTAATTTATATATATATAAAGATATGCCGTTAAAATTTATAAAGTAAATAAAATATTACCTGGTCGATGGATAATTCGATTAATCCGTGTCCGCTTTGAATCATTTGATATTGTGATAGCACGCAGAGAAGGCAATAAACCTATAAAATTAAGCAAAATATATTTAGCAACATTTAAATTATTTTAATATATTACACATTTGAAATTTTCTCTTTTATATAAGGTCTCGAAATTGAATATAAAATATAGTAGTAATCTCTCGGCTTTAACTTTAAATATAGATTTAATCGTACGATTACTTCTCAAAGATCTTTGAATATTTTGCGTGTTTAAGTGATATTATATTTTCATTTCTTCGATAGTTTATGGCTGTGTTGTTGAATATATTCTTTCTAAACATTCGGAAAATGACGCGCATCAATTACTAAAATATCTTTACGTATCGTATTTTCCTCCTCGTTTCTTTCTCTTATTGATTTACTCTTACTTCTTAATTCTTAGCAATCTTCTCGGTTATAACTAAATTTGTATGTTAATTTCGGAATAAATAAATTTATAAGATTCCTAAAATATTAAAGATAGTAAAATTTGAAGTTATACGAATCTTGTCGGCATTTCAATTTAATCCGTAAAAATAGTTCTCTCGTTAATTCAAAGATCGAAACCAGAATGTTTTTAGAATCATATTATTATTTTTCTAAAAGTAGAAAAAGATTTAAGAGAGGAAATGAAACAAAAATAAATCTTCCAAATTTGATTGCCTTAAGTAACTTATAATTGATTTTTCTTCAACCGCTAATCAATAATAACAAAAAGAAATGTGAATTTCTATCAAAATTATCATATTTTTGAAGTTCCTTACAAACATTTTAAATAAACAACAATATAATTTACCTCTTTTTTTCATATTTTTAATTACAAAACAAGTTTAAGACGTGGATTTACGTGAGGATTACTTTCTTCTTTTTTTTGTTGGACGAAATATTTACGACGAAAACATGAACATGTTTACATTAAATTTTCAAATAAAGTTGGATAATCGTATAAAATTTATTTCTTAATTCGAAATGGCAAGCATTCTTCTTTAAATGAAACACTTCGTTATGCTTTCCTTACTACACGAGAACCCTAATTAACAGAGGCACGTTATAGCTTTATAGGGCCTAGGCAAATTTGAATTAAGGGGCATCGTGTACATTACAGTGTTGATTTCAGATATGTTTTTTTGAAAAATTTTTTTGGGGAAATATTTTCTTATAAAAGATTGATTTGGGGCCCTACAATTAGTGGGGGCCTCAGGCAATTACCCTTTTTTTTTGCTCACAGGATAACACTGACTTAAGTTTAGTTATAACTGTTATTAACAAATAAAGAAAACAATTTTCACAAAATGATAATGATAAATTATCATTAAAAATTTTATATATTTGTTATATTGATGAGTATTCAAAAATATTCAAATATAAATTTCAAATCAAGTTAATTTATAGATAAAGAAAAATCAAGAAATATTCAACATGTTAATTATTTTACTTCTGGTAGAAATAAGCTCTTGCCTACGAATTAGCGATAAAATCCAGAGAGAGAGAGAAAGAGGTGAATTGTTTAATTTGACCTCCATTGAAAGCACTCCTGACAAAGGTAGCAAGATGATGAGATATTCACTTTGTTTTGAAATTAAATGGAAATTTATAATAATGATAAATAATTTATTATTATTTTTTAACATTAAAAAAATGTTTAATAAAGAAAACAAATAAAAATTTATCGCCATACTATAGGCTCGAGTAAGATAATAAGTTCTTACTTAAGGAATTTTTAGTTAACAATAGGCCTATATACTAATTTACCAACTTCTTTTCCTATTATTTCACTTATTTTATTGAATAATAATCTCTAAAATCCCTATTCAAGTTGTTAAATATTAAAAACAAATTAACGTTATTTTTATTATAATTACTAAAATTTCGTGTACAAACTTAGAATTTGTTATTGTAAGTAAGTAAACCCACGTGAAAAATAACACAAAACTTTTGTTGTTCTTACAAAATGATTTTAATATCACTTTCCTGAAAACACAATGCAAAGTATATGTCATGTATGCCAATATCAGCATTAAAAAATTAATTCAGTGAAAGTTAAATCGTTGCTTATATACAGTGATTCTACATTAAATAAAGTAAATCCTCGATTTAACATACCCCGGTTTAACGGATTTATTTGAGTAAAAAAAAAAAAATATTTAAAACCTTTTTATTCGCGAATAGACCATTAGATTAAAGGGTCGACGAATATAAATTAATCAATATGTATTATATTAATATTTTATTTATATATACACTTCATAACATTTTAAATTATTAGTACTGTACAGTAGAGCCTCGATTATCCGACTCAATTGGGGACTGGGGTTGGTCGGATAATTGAAAAGTCGGATAACCGAAAAGTATGAAAAAATCCATTATTAGTGTAGTATTTTATTATATCCCATGTAATTAGTATATTAGTATATCGCTATTAACCTACTTCGCGTTGAATTTTCATCGATGTTAAGCCTAACAAAAATTTTTTAAAATAATAATCGTCGCTATTGTATCGTTAAAAATTAGAAAATTAAGCCTCGTTTAAATACTGGCTCTCTTTCATGGTCGAATGAGTGTTGCCAGCTAAAACACGTAAAAATAATATTAAGGTAGCCAAGACATAGCTAAATATTGTAGCGCCACATCACTACAGGACATTTGAATTAACCGACTAGGACGGTCGGTTAACCGAGGTGTCGGTTAATCGGTGGTCGGATAATCGAGGCTCTACTGTATATATGTTTTTAATACGCACTCGATTTAGCGGATTCTCCGTAATAACGGATTCATTTCCCCCAATTAGTCCGTTAAATTGAGGGTTTATTGTAATACATAAGTGAATTTTTACCGGATAAAATGAATATTGATTTCTTAATTAATATCTGTTTTCTTACGTTAATTTTTTTTATGAGATTCTCCTTTACAGTTAATACTAAATACGGTCTGATTTGTACTGTACATAAGCTAAACAAACTACAGCTTAAGGCCTCAGGGCCCATCAGTGGTCGAGTGAAGAAAACTGGCCGTGGGTTTACACCTGACCACCGGGCTGGCCACGTGGAATTTTCCCGGTTTTCTTTATGTTTGTAACACCTAAATAGAGGTCAATTTCCCATTAAAAAGACCACGCGCGAGGCATTACTCCCTTGGCAGATCGCCCACACGTACGAATAAAACTAATTAGGGATTCAGCTACGAAAGGTCTTGCTATATCCTCATAAAAATGAATATATAATGACCAGTATTATTTAAGGGCGCGATAAAAAATTTTACACGTTATAATTTAGGGTCATAACTAACTCGATTGCTCCACACCATTACAGTTCCACTTGGTCCTATTTCTTAGTGTATTAATTCCTTGAAGATCATTAAACACAGTACTTACTTTAATTAAAACTTATGAAAGATTATACGAGTTGTATAATGATTTAAAAAAATATCTATTTCGATAGAATACTTATTCAGAGACTAAACTTTTTTTCTTCTATAAAAGATATTAAACCATATAAAAGTGCTCATTTAAAAAAGAAGAAATCAATAGAAAAATCAACGTTTTCATTTACATAATAATGAACATTTTGTAAAGATAATTAGATATTTTCTAGTAAGCGTATTACATTCTATTTCTGAAAAATCATTAGATGCTATCGAGTAAAAATGCGTGATGAGGTTTATAAAATATCACCATGTTAATTGATTTTGCGATGATTAACTGTGAGTGATGATTTGTGACAGAGTCGTGTTCGTCTTAATTTACAAAGAGCTACCAACCGGAAAAGCAGTCCCATAATTTTATTTAAATCTTTGAATTAACCATATCCATTCTTCATTTTAATCGAATTATTATCACGGAAGGAGCGGTACAGAATTCCGAATCAGATTAAAATGTCTACAAAATCGTAACCTGATAATGTTGTTAAGCTGTGATTTGAAAAATTTGTAGACTTATAAATTCCCACTGTCTGTCTGTCCTTCTTTAATCTCGAGAACGATGTTAGATAGATAAAAATCAAGACCAAATATGGAAAGTTTAGGAGTAGGAGTCCCCGATTAACTATATAATAACTTCTGGTTTATACTGAATATTACTTGATTTTAATTCAAAGATATTTCATACATAGATGGCTGGCATTACTTTGATGTTATCAGGAAAAGTATGATTTACAGGAGCAATCCACTAGTAATTTGAGATGGAGAGCATATATTTGAAATTCGTATACAGTTAATCGGAGTCTCCTGCTCTTAAGGTTTCCATATATGGTCTTGACTTTTATGTATTCTAACATCGTTCTCGAGATTAAAGGACAGACAAACAGTTGGAATTTATAGGTGTACAATTTTTTTTTAAATTGCAATCCAATAACATTAATTAACGAAAGTTTCTTTTTGACAGAGCTTTGACACCGGATCATTAAACAAACAGACGTTTGTTTTCGCAAATTTAATCGCATGCCAAATTTTAATTTTAGAGATTTTGATTAAATTTCAACAGGTCAACAATGTCGACATGTCAAATGTCGACAGGTCAAAAGACCTGTCGACATTCTAATCTTGTAGGGATTTTGAACGGATCCCGTCGTGGAATTAAATTTTACTGATAAGTCCTTCGATTTATGGACGAGGATAGTGTTTGCAGACATTCTACATCATTAATAGAATACTGTACATTCGTTTCAACGTTTTTAAATGCTTAAAAAAATACGGGCTACAGGAAAATTAAAATTGCTGTGATCGATAAAGGTTCTTATCGCGACGTGACATTAAAAATGTGAACTCTATTAAATTCGGGGAAAGACAACTCGGTGTTGTTGTTTTATCATTAACTAGGATAAACACAATTTTGATCTCTATATCCGCTCTCTGGTTAAATTAGGCATGAGAACAATTTAATTAAGTAAATTTAATCGAATATTAAGACTATTCATTCAAAGTCAACATCTATTGGATTATGAGATTAGTGAATTGTCCAAATCGTTAGGAAAATTGAGAGCTGTAGAGAAGTTAAGGATCTTCACTCCCAGGGATTTTCACTTAAATAGTCTTAGTATTATTTTAAACAATTCAAAAATTAAATTTTAAAGCTTCTACCTGTTGAATTTTGTCGTGTAATTTATAATACACTTTGCATTATTATTATTTATTTATTTTAATATGTCTTCAGTAACTCTTATTTGCAATTCCGTCGAACTAATTAGCATCAGCATCAAAAATATTTAAGTATGGCATATAAAATGATGACAATATTTGTTTTTAGTAAATTTAAAATATAACAATACTTATGCAAATAACCTATATTCAGTTTTTAAAGATTTACGAAAGTGATCTTAAAATTGTCAACCACTAAAAGTCTATATATTAAAGTATAATCCGCGAGCATTCTCCAGGTGGTCTACAAACTTACCTAATCATTTTTTTTCACAATGCATATTTATGCTGTTTAGACAGAGGAAAGACCCTCCAAGTGGCTGTGTGGATAAAACCATTGAACCACTCCTACAGCTAGTTTCATGAATCTTGACCAGTAGGATCCAGTCTATTTACTTAGTGAAAGGAACGGATTATTTGTCTAAAATATGACAAGGAAACAAAAAAGGGGGTTCTAAACTTTGTAAAACTTTCAGAGTTCCAATCGAGTACGTGCATCTCCCGTCCAAGATATACGAAATGATCTGTAGTTAGTCGTGGGTTCGAGCCTCACCAACTGGCTGAGTTTTCCGGATTTCACATTTGTAATATTTAAATAGGGACCAGTTTTCCATGGAGAGTTCTCTAGGGATGCATCTCCCCCGTATCCCACCGAACCATCTCTTACGTTAGATTATAGGATAAACAAAATATTTTGGCACACAATCCATCATTATCTAAGGTGATAACTACAAGATAAGAAGTAGACATGGTATAGTTGATCCCCGTTCATCCGTGATTCTGCTTAACCTGTTCGCTGATCAATAATTTTGAGAATTACAGATCTATTTAACTACTCTTAACTTTTAAAAGCGCAACATAAATTTTCAAACGATAGCTACTTATCACGTATAGAAACATTCCTAATTTATGTTTAATATTCCTATATGAGAAAAAGAAACTCACGTTTAATGCGCATATGAATATATCAGTTACGAACAGAACGGCGATAAAAGGGTCAAAAACCTGAAATAAAAAAAAATGTATATTTGTATATAACAATGGAGAAAACTTAATTTAGACGTTTTTAAGTTATTATATACTTACCGCTTCCATAATTAGATAGAAGGAAAGAATGACATCCAACAGAGTGGTCAGAGAGATGGAAACCAACCATGGTAGGAACAAATGACGATTGTTCTGTTCGAAAAATACTTCGGATGAGTTCAGAAACACAATTATAACTTTTACGAGTGATTCCGAATGCATTTTAGTGTTAAAAGAGGAAATATAATGTGAAAACTCACCGTGCACAATCCAATTATGAGTACAATCGAAGTGACGACACAAGCGACAGACAAGACCACCATTAACAGACTGAATGTCAGGAGTGCTGCGTTATTAAATCTTATTTTAGTATAATTTCTGGTGCGTATAGTACATATTAACATAAATGTGGGATGCGAAAAATACATTAATAACAACATAAAATATTGTCTTATCTAACGAGAAAACCGGATTATAAATATTAAAAATGAATACTTAAATCCGTGCCAACATAATTCAGGAACGGAGTCCGTTTTAGATGTAAGTTATAATAAGACAGTGTAGATAGAAATGTTAAAGAAATGCGTTGCCGGGAAGAATTCTTAAGTATATCTTATTAGTTAATCTGTAAGAATTCCGGAAGAAATACTTTATTATGCCAATTATCCTATTCGATTGCATAAAATATGTAGACGTCCCGGAATTAGTTAACTATCTCTCACAAATTATAATTTAATTAACGCTAGAAACATTAAATGTTACAAGATGACAAGACGGAAATGATTAAACGAGACGAAGAAGACACTCGACGAATTTCCAAGGAGATAAAGATGACGTTATAGTAGTAGAGCGTAAAATCTTTTTAGAGTTGCCATTTTTCGCCTGGAGAAATACAATACACAAGAAGAGAATGTAGATAGAACCGGTGATAAATTACGTTAATGTTCCGGATGTTTGGCGTAAATTGCTCTCTCAATCATTCGGAAAATGTTGATAGTTTCACATAATTCCGGAAATAAAGAAGAAAATAGAAACGTCGTCATAGAAAAGCCACAAGGTTTCTCCCTCTCTCTGTCTTGTTTATATTATTTAGAGTCTCGGTCAGAAAGGAA
The DNA here is from genome assembly GCF_000671375.1 of Centruroides sculpturatus. Taxonomy (NCBI): domain Eukaryota; kingdom Metazoa; phylum Arthropoda; class Arachnida; order Scorpiones; family Buthidae; genus Centruroides; species Centruroides sculpturatus. Next base: position 161,318 of record NW_019384547.1, on the reverse strand, counting down.
AGAGAAAAATCCGTGTGCCATTTATTGAATTATAACCGGAAAAAATGGAAGAAATGTCTACAATTTTCAACCTTTTTACGTCGCGACGTCTGAGTTTAACTCAATTAACAAATAAGAAAATGGCTCCTTTGGGGTATTGTCTGTTTCGTTTAAATCACTGTTCATTTTCGTTATATATTCGGATAAATATAATGCATATATATATATATAGGGACGACATTTTCTCTTATAATTCTTGACTCTGTCCATAAATTAACAGTTTCTTGAGGGTCGAGTATATAATAAATTGAATCAAGTCAAAGTCAAAATATATTATAAAGAAAAAGAAAAGGGAAAGATCGTTACAACTTCATCGATCCATTTTTCTATTGGATAAAGCATAAAATGATTGTTTCCCGTCTTATTTAATCATAACATAAATGAGAAGATGATCAAAAGCAGCGACAAATCCTATTCACCAAGAAAACTTTATCATTCATTAAATTTAGAAAATTCTTTAATGGCTTTAGAGATGTATTTTCTTAGTTGATTATGAAAACATTATAATAATAATAATAAATGAATACTTTATTACTGGAAATATTTTTATAAATNTATTATAATAGATTAAATAGAAGAAAAAGTAGATACTGACCAAAGTGTATATAGCACACGCATAACTTCCACTTCTGACTGATTTCCAGCAACAACAGGAATTTAAGATAGCCATGAAAGGCGAAATAAATAAACAAATAGAAGAGTGTGTATAATCCTGGCAAGTATGTGAAGTACGTTTTGGATTTCTGTTGTTTCCATCTGCCGGCGCTGGAGGAACTAGGCAGATATAATCGATGTTCAGCCTCGATCTCGTCGTCCTACGAACATTTCGTGTTTAAACAAGGGTGAGTTTTCGCTTCGATTCGATTTGTGAATAGTTTCTAAAGGAAATTGCCCAACAGTTGTTAGCAAACAATTCCGCCCTTTCTCTGCTTCATTCCTTTTCATAAAGAAGATACAAAGCCGTTTAGAAAGAGTTATATGATTAGTCGAAACTCAAACAACTATCGACGTATCACTGGCACAGAACTTTATTAGTTTCAAACTAGTTTTAATTATTTTCTCTTTCATTCGTTAATTTCTCAATATTAACTTTATCGACAGAGGCGCGTTAAAGCTTCGTTGGGGGCCTCCAAGTGAAGTGTCGACGTCAAACATTTTTTTTTGGGTGAGAGTCCCTTGTATCCTCGTTTGTTTTTTAATGAGAATTCTAGCAGATTTCGATATTCTTAATACTGTAGTGAGTTTATAAAAGATTGGTTTGGGGCACCTTGTTAGTGGGACCTCAGGTAATTCACCTTTTTGCCCATAGGATAACGTTTAGCCATAAATGTTGATAAATGTTGCTTCTATATCAAATTTTTATACGTTCTATTGATAGAAAAAATCTTTCTTCGTGAGAACGAAGCTTTAAACTTAATTTCTAATATACTTTTATTTATTTATGTTTTAAATTTTATCAGTTAAATTTGGATTATTACACGTGTTAATCCATTTAGTTATGATGCATTATAAGAGAAGTAAGCTTGACATTAATAGTAAGGTATATCGAGTTATTGTTTTATAAAGATATACGACCGTGAAAATATTGTTATTTATACCATCCGAACCTATTAAAAAAATTGAAAAATCACATAAAATATTTAGGCCTAATTAAATTTCCCATCTTTGTCTTTCATCTTGTTCGGCCATTATTTTATTTTATTTTTTTTTAACTTTCTTCTTTGTAACAAATTAAAATTTAAATATATAAAACTTTAATAAGACAAAAATTGAAACAAAAGATAAACCACTAGAGCAAATTTTTTTCTTCCTCTTCACCTTTGATGATAGATTTAAGATCCAATTATTTCACAAAGAAGAAATTTATTAATAGGAAACAATGAAGTGAAAAATAAACATGAGAAATAATAATGTATATCTGTGATTTTTTAAAAAATTTATGTAAAGTACTGTACATATCATTATCCAGATAAATAAACGAAATAAAAAGATTAAGAGGTTTGAATTTATGAAAAAATAATTCTTACATTTATCTCCAGATCAAAGAAATTGTACTGAAAAAATTTGTAGGAGGTTTTAAATTAATTATATTTAATTAACTGAGAGAGCCATCAGAATTGTTAATAAGCTTAATTAGAGGTGATTTTTCAAGTGTTATCTGTTAGAATAGTTGTAATTGGCAATCCAGAAACGATGACTACAAATTCAGGAAATTTATTTAACAATCAACAAGGTTAATGTCTATTTAAAAACATCTAGAAAACAAAAGATATTTATAAGATTTTTTTTGTGTGTGTGTGTGTTTTAATGATAAACATTCGTATATTTTATTTTATAAATCCCAAAAGAATTGATTCTAATTTATTCTACGTGTATTACACAAGAAGAAATTTAAAAGTTTTTATTTAGAAAAATAATTAAGACCCGAGGGATGCGGGATGTCTTTGATTAAATGATAATATTTCCAATTAGAAATTCTAACAAGACTTTACAATTGTACTTCTTCTGGTACCATCAACTGTACCATTAGCACGAGTATTAAGTGGCTAAACGATTTTGTCTGTTGTAACTCTTCACTTGCTAAATTAATCTCGTTGTTCGGTTCTTTGTAATTTCATCAACGATAACTTCATACAACGACCTAATTTCTCACATAGCGCTCCTTTTGAAGTTTTGCATTATCTCCTTTACAGATTACGTGTAATTAAAACTCTTAACGGAACTTTCAATTGGAACTATTCTTTTATTTAGTTATGTCTATTATATATTTTTCTATTGTTTCTTAGTTCCGTAACAAGGATTTTCGATATTATAAAATACTAAAAAAATATTTCATTCAATGATAAAATGTTTGATTTTTGTTTATATTTGTCATTATTTAAAAAGGTGATTTAAAGGAATTTCTGTAAGCTCTCAACATAAAATCTACAGAAGAAAAGTATAAACTGTTATAACTTTTTAATCAAATAATTAATTTTCTTAATTACATTAAAAAGAATATTTCTTGGAAACAAATCTTATTTAAATCTCATAATTATGTATTTTAATCAATTGATAGTATTAATTGATTATAGTATTTAGTTTATACTATACTATTCTAGGCTATAACAGTGTTAGTATTAATTTAGGCATATTATATTGATACTAACTAATACTGTTATATAGTATCAATATAACAATGTGATGCATATAGTTGAACATGAGCATACCAACATAGGAGTCGAGGAGCATAAAGCAAATTCAGATACAGAAAGCAGAAAGATGAACAAATTATCAATGAAAAAAAAACCATTTTAATTTGGTTGGAAATGAAAGATTTCAATATAATTATATTTATTTATTTTGACATTGATGATAAATATCATAAAAGTAATGATTAGTTTTTTAAATGTTTATATTTAAAAATAATATCTGTGTGAATTATAAAATAAATCATTCACGAAACCATAATAAATGAAAATATTTTAATATAAAAATAAACCATTATATTAAATAAAGAATTGTACTTGATAGGCTATTTAATATGTGAATTGTATGAATTAAAGTAAACGTGAATATTTTGACAATTGATATTGTGTGTAGGTGAATAATTTTATTTTTATGTTTTTGCAGATAAACACGTTGTTATCTTTTCTACTTTATAATATTCGATTGCGATTTATATTTAGGAATTTCGGTCTTATGTCGAATGATAATGTCAACAAAGATATTATTAGAGGAGGAAAAAAATTGGACGATTGTGTGGAATATCACTATACTTTGAAGGATAAAAAAATACAAAGATTAGTTCCTTTGAGACATTTATTACTTTTCTGTGCAGATCTACAATATCAAGTTCTCGAGGAAAAATAAAAGATGCTGAAATATCTGATATATAAATACAAGTTTGACGAAATTGCCTGTATATGAAAGTACTTACTTCATTAAAGTTTTATTTTTTATTTATATAATTAAACCAGGAAGTCATATAATAAATTGTTCGTCTATAATTTCTTTTATTTTATATACATAAAATAAATCATTTAAAATTATATTATCTATGAATTTTAATGTACTTTATAAATCATATATGAAAAATTCAATTTGAAAAAGTACGAAAAATAAAAATGTTTAACTCAATAGAAATTCTTCTTCTTCTTCTTCTTCTTAGAAGTATATCTAATTAGTTATATATTTATATTATGTTTAGATATTAGAATAGAAGTATATTATATTTTTCCTTTGACTAAGATATGTTTTAATTGATGTATCATTCAATTAACTTATTTTCTCGGATGTTTATTGTGATTTTAAGCCGCTAGAAAAAAGGTATATCTTCAAATAAAGCTGCGATATTATCCAACTAAGACCTTCCCCATTTAATTAAGACATCGTCCAACTTAACAAATAGGTGGTATTTTCCCGAACTTTGATAGATCTCATCTCCCTGACTCTTCTCTACTTTAAATTATTAACATATTTAGTTTTACCAATATATTTCTTCACTAAATGACGTAAATAATGAATTCGACTAGAGAATTATCCGTTTCTTTACACGTTACACGGAACAGGTGGTATCGAAACGTGGCGATAAAAACACATTAAAACGATAAATATCCTTTAAATTTTCAATAAAATAAAAGAAAAAAATGTAGAAAACAGTTTTAAAAAAGTACACGTCTTATTATTATTATATTATAGTAGATTAAATAGAAGAAAAAGTAGATACTGACCAAAGTGTATATAGCACACGCATAACTTCCACTTCTGACTGATTTCCAGCAACAACAGGAATTTAAGATAGCCATGAAAGGCGAAATAAATAAACAAATAGAAGAGTGTGTATAATCCTGGCAAGTATGTGAAGTACGTTTTGGATTTCTGTTGTTTCCATCTGCCGGCGCTGGAGGAACTAGGCAGATATAATCGATGTTCAGCCTCGATCTCGTCGTCCTACGAACATTTCGTGTTTAAACAAGGGTGAGTTTTCGCTTCGATTCGATTTGTGAATAGTTTCTAAAGGAAATTGCCCAACAGTTGTTAGCAAACAATTCCGCCCTTTCTCTGCTTCATTCCTTTTCATAAAGAAGATACAAAGCCGTTTAGAAAGAGTTATATGATTAGTCGAAACTCAAACAACTATCGACGTATCACTGGCACAGAACTTTATTAGTTTCAAACTAGTTTTAATTATTTTCTCTTTCATTCGTTAATTTCTCAATATTAACTTTATCGACAGAGGCGCGTTAAAGCTTCGTTGGGGGCCTCCAAGTGAAGTGTCGACGTCAAACATTTTTTTTTGGGTGAGAGTCCCTTGTATCCTCGTTTGTTTTTTAATGAGAATTCTAGCAGATTTCGATATTCTTAATACTGTAGTGAGTTTATAAAAGATTGGTTTGGGGCACCTTGTTAGTGGGACCTCAGGTAATTCACCTTTTTGCCCATAGGATAACGTTTAGCCATAAATGTTGATAAATGTTGCTTCTATATCAAATTTTTATACGTTCTATTGATAGAAAAAATCTTTCTTCGTGAGAACGAAGCTTTAAACTTAATTTCTAATATACTTTTATTTATTTATGTTTTAAATTTTATCAGTTAAATTTGGATTATTACACGTGTTAATCCATTTAGNATTCGCCTGTGTATTTAAAAGTATCGCCATCTGACGAGAATTTGTAGAAGTAGAAAGGAATTACCTGTCAGGTATCGCCCCAGGAAGTTTCTTTGTTCGATCGAACGAGGCGGGATGCCTTATACTCTCGATATTGGTAAGAAAAGAAGTTTCTTCAAGCGTCGACCCTTCTTTCAAAATGCCATCGTAACAGATCTTCAGAATGGTAGCTACATCGCTAGTATATTTGCTATTGTAAGTTATACTTTCAACGATTCTACGTTATAACCGTCGTTACTACACATCCGGTTATGACAACTGAGACGTTAGAAATGCAGTTTTTTTTTTCTTTAATTAATTTTATTTTTCTAGTTCGAGAGCGTATTCGTTTTACTCCAGACAGTATTCGATGCTTATATCTTAATCGAAGCAGAACCTGGGACAATTCACTATAGATACTTTGGGATTAACTTTCTGTTTGTTTACAGTGGAAATCGTCACGGTTGATTATTTTTCTTTATTTATAATCTTACAGATTTGATATCGGTTCTATCTAAATAATTTATTTCTATTTTTCAGTAAGGAATATTCTTCTTTTTATATGCGTAGTCACCTTCCTTCTATATCTAAGTCTCTTGGTGACATCCGTCATTCTCATGAATGCGCTCAGAAAGGTAAATATTCATTTTAAAAAAAAATTCACTCAAAGTAATTTAAAACTATTGTTTAACCACCTTCGATCTGTTTATTTAGGAGAAAGAAAAGAAATTTCAATCGTGGTTAACTTGCATTGTAGTTTGTACCGTTTGGACCTTACTCGCCATTACTTTCCGTTCTGTTGCTAATGTAAGAATAAAAATATTATCCGCCATTAATTAAAATTACGATTCGTTTCTTGTTTCACGTATAATATATTGTTTAGTTACTTAATATAATAGTTAATTAATCACTCTTTCCTTACAGTATAAGAATGTTACGATGATATGTTGTATTTTTATTAATACAAGTCTTTATAATTAATAAGAAATGTTGTTATAAAAATCGTAATTTTATAAGAAACTTTTTAAAAGAAAAATTAAAATTTGTGAAGAAATATGAGACGATTTTATTACCTGAATGTATCGATTATTTCATTTGAAAGATGGTTAATTTTATGACTGTGATAAACAGCAAATTACGAGACTATATCCAAGTTATTATCCATTATAACTTTTATACAATATATTAAATAAAATTAATAAGATTATACTATATATAACCTATATATATAACTAATNTTAGAATTCACTTAGAATTTTTACAAATTTACCTACCAGCTGAATGTAAAACTGTACGAACATGAAAAGCTCCAGCAGTTAATACGGTTGTATAGAAAATCTAGAAAAAAATAAATAAAATTGTGAAAATATTTATTAAGATACAGTAAAAGACTTCAAACGACTGCTTAACACCTTCAAAAATTACTTTTTTTAAAAAGTATTAAGCAGGAAACACGTTTTTCTGCCACATTATCGATTTATTTTTTTCAATATTTTCTTATTAACTTAACAAGATATAGTGTCTGTTAGTATACGCTTAATTGTTTAATTAAAAATTTATATTAATCACGGCTTAGATTATAATTTTTTTTATTATTTTGTAAAGAGATTTAATAGCAATTACCGTAAAAATATAATTATACGTTAAGAGGAAAATGCTTATAGAATTAATTAGTTTTTAATGAGTAAGTATTAAGTTAATATCTTAAAAAATACTGCACTGATATAGATTTTTTTTTGGGATGACATTTGGAAGGATTCAAGTTGTATTTTCAAGAAACGTAAGGTGCTTGCGATTGTAATAAAGATAAAATATCACAAAGCAACAGCTGCGGACATTATCAAAATAAACTCTTGCATTATCCATAAAAACAGTCAAGTGTAATAGCTACAAGCCAAGTATTTTTCTACAGTTGCGTGAATTCTTTCAACATTTTTTTTCATTATTTTGTGGTTATTTTTTTTTATTTATCTAGAAGCACGAATCTCTAATCTATTTCTTCTTTAACCAGATAGAAGATACTATATATAGTTAACATTACGATAAAGAATTAATGTTTATTGAAGAAATATACATCGCTTGGTCGGAGAGACCTAACATTAAAGAAAAACTCATTTATTTAAACTAAAATTAGTAATAAGATTTATTGAAGAGGCGTTTCTTAAAGTGCAAAGTATCTTGTAAGAAAATCTCCTTCATTTAAATGAGAATGGGAACGATTTCTATAAAATTTGAAGAGAATCAGCTTCTCACAAGAAGACAGACAAGAAAATGTACGATATTGCTTACAGTTTCTTGTCTCTTTTACAATAAAGAAAAAGACAAGAAATTGAGGGCAATACCTTGCATCTTCTTAAATGCCTAATCAAAAAAGATTGTCGCATAAGTGGCTTTGCACATCAAATGTAAAAGGGAAATACACCGTAGAAACCTTATTATTCATACGATAAAAATTCTAAAGATGTATTCTTATTAATGTGGTACGAATGATAAAAACATATGCATGAAATAAAAGAAGCTGTGTAATAATACTGATATATGCATAATGCAATAGGATAGACGATTTAGAAAAGAATCTAAGCGAATGAATATTAATGGAGGAAAAAAAAAGAAAGATAAATCTGTTGGGATAGAAGTTTGGTGAAGTGCATTATGTAGTGAAACGCTCGGGATCACACATCAATCTCGTATTTTAACCGCGATTCAAGTTACGATAAAACTTTCTTTAACACTTTCAGACCTTACAGTATGGCTGACAGAACAGAAATTAATAACGTTTACAGGTATTATAAATAAAATATTAATAGTGACATCTAGACTCATCGAAAATATTAAACTGAAACGAAGATTTACTATCAGAAACAAGCGTATTTTTCGAATACTTTTTTAAAAATATATATATTTTAATCGATTAAGACGTATGCGAATTCGCACCAAATATTTCAGGCAATTTTATTCGAAAATATACCAGAAAAATGGTGATAAATGTCGAAGAAGATTATCTTCTTGTTTACTGAAAAGATTTCTCGGACGTTATTTTGAATGAGAAAACAGTCAACCGGTTCTTATGCAACTGAAAGAGAATGTCTTCTTCACCTAACAAAAAATTCTACAGAAAAATAATAATAATAGGCCTAATGGACGAAGTTACTATTTTATATATTACATATTTATAATATTTCGTAAATCAGAAAGTAGTGATTAGTGATGATTTGTGCGAGATTCGATCGCATGTTATTGCCTTTTATTCCATTTTATAACGGGGATATTTATAACAAGATAAGATATACCCGATTATTGAAGCGAATGAACGAATTGCAAATATTTGTCGGGTCTCCGATGTCAATCGATTTAAAGAAAAGAAGAAAGAAAAAAATAATAAAAAGTCAAAATAATTCAATCCGTTCATTTCTGATCGCAAAAGGATCGAGTATCAGTTTGGGAATTGAATTATATTCAAAAAAAAAAGAGAGAGAATACCGAAATGTCATATTAAAGAATGGATTTTTAAAGGTAATTGAATTGAATTAAATTTTTACTATTTTTTATTATTATTACTAAAAAATAAATAATCTAACTGTGCGGGTAAACTTATAGTATATAGTCCCAATGTAATAATATAATTGAATTATATAAGTGAAAACTTTTAAAATATAGCATTTGTAAGAATGTTTACGATAAATTATTTCAAAAATGATAAGAAGAAAAGTGTATTTTATGACTCGTTAATAATATTAAGATGTTTTAAGACGAAGAAATAGGATTTGGTCTTGATTGATAAAATCTTCCTTTCAGAAAGATAAATACATTTGTTGGAATCAGAAAATCTTTTTAATATTTCGAGACGTAAGAAAAAAAATAATAATAAATAAAATGCTAAAGCGAAACAATGTTATGAATAATCTTATTTTTTACAGTTCGAACAATTAGATTATTTCGCGTATTATTAATTTTTTTTTCTTCTTTTCCTTTGTGATAATTTGAGTAGAGAAAAGCTGACATTTCTGACGTAACCTACGATAAATTCCATTTTTAAGCAGTTAATGTCAGTCCAATGTCAAATGTTGTGTCTCTTTCTAACAATTCCTTTTTTTATTATTATTTTTTTTTCTTGTTCTTCTTATCACCTGTTATTCCTAAGAGCATTCCTTTCTGTAATTTTTCTCTTGTTTCTTGCACTCGCCTTTAAATAATAATAATAAAAAAATCCTCAAAAATTTTTATTCCCATTTTCAAAAACCTTTATTATCTATTTTTATTCGTTATCCTTTTTATTCTTCGTACCTTAATCGAATTTATTTATTTCTTAAAATTTTATATAATATGATAAATCCGAAAATAGTATTCTTCCAATGCCTTTGTTTGTATTAATACTTTTTTTTGCTTGTTTCTCTAGAAGTAAATATGATTTATTAATAACTGTAATCTTTCTTATTGGAAAATAGTCTGGAATAAATATAAATAAATACAAATTTCTTTAAGAATTCAATAGAAATTCTTCTTCTTCTTCTTCTTCTTAGAAGTATATCTAATTAGTTATATATTTATATTATGTTTAGATATTAGAATAGAAGTATATTATATTTTTCCTTTGACTAAGATATGTTTTAATTGATGTATCATTCAATTAACTTATTTTCTCGGATGTTTATTGTGATTTTAAGCCGCTAGAAAAAAGGTATATCTTCAAATAAAGCTGCGATATTATCCAACTAAGACCTTCCCCATTTAATTAAGACATCGTCCAACTTAACAAATAGGTGGTATTTTCCCGAACTTTGATAGATCTCATCTCCCTGACTCTTCTCTACTTTAAATTATTAACATATTTAGTTTTACCAATATATTTCTTCACTAAATGACGTAAATAATGAATTCGACTAGAGAATTATCCGTTTCTTTACACGTTACACGGAACAGGTGGTATCGAAACGTGGCGATAAAAACACATTAAAACGATAAATATCCTTTAAATTTTCAATAAAATAAAAGAAAAAAATGTAGAAAACAGTTTTAAAAAAGTACACGTCTTATTATTATTATATTATAATAGATTAAATAGAAGAAAAAGTAGATACTGACCAAAGTGTATATAGCACACGCATAACTTCCACTTCTGACTGATTTCCAGCAACAACAGGAATTTAAGATAGCCATGAAAGGCGAAATAAATAAACAAATAGAAGAGTGTGTATAATCCTGGCAAGTATGTGAAGTACGTTTTGGATTTCTGTTGTTTCCATCTGCCGGCGCTGGAGGAACTAGGCAGATATAATCGATGTTCAGCCTCGATCTCGTCGTCCTACGAACATTTCGTGTTTAAACAAGGGTGAGTTTTCGCTTCGATTCGATTTGTGAATAGTTTCTAAAGGAAATTGCCCAACAGTTGTTAGCAAACAATTCCGCCCTTTCTCTGCTTCATTCCTTTTCATAAAGAAGATACAAAGCCGTTTAGAAAGAGTTATATGATTAGTCGAAACTCAAACAACTATCGACGTATCACTGGCACAAAACTTTATTAGTTTCAAACTAGTTTTAATTATTTTCTCTTTCATTCGTTAATTTCTCAATATTAACTTTATCGACAGAGGCGCGTTAAAGCTTCGTTGGGGGCCTCCAAGTGAAGTGTCGACGTCAAACATTTTTTTTTGGGTGAGAGTCCCTTGTATCCTCGTTTGTTTTTTAATGAGAATTCTAGCAGATTTCGATATTCTTAATACTGTAGTGAGTTTATAAAAGATTGGTTTGGGGCACCTTGTTAGTGGGACCTCAGGCAATTCACCTTTTTGCCCATAGGATAACGTTTAGCCATAAATGTTGATAAATGTTGCTTCTATATCAAATTTTTATACGTTCTATTGATAGAAAAAATCTTTCTTCGTGAGAACGAAGCTTTAAACTTAATTTCTAATATACTTTTATTTATTTATGTTTTAAATTTTATCAGTTAAATTTGGATTATTACACGTGTTAATCCATTTAGTTATGATGCATTATAAGAGAAGTAAGCTTGACATTAATAGTAAGGTATATCGAGTTATTGTTTTATAAAGATATACGACCGTGAAAATATTGTTATTTATACCATCCGAACCTATTAAAAAAATTGAAAAATCACATAAAATATTTAGGCCTAATTAAATTTCCCATCTTTGTCTTTCATCTTGTTCGGCCATTATTTTATTTTATTTTTTTTTAACTTTCTTCTTTGTAACAAATTAAAATTTAAATATATAAAACTTTAATAAGACAAAAATTGAAACAAAAGATAAACCACTAGAGCAAATTTTTTTCTTCCTCTTCACCTTTGATGATAGATTTAAGATCCAATTATTTCACAAAGAAGAAATTTATTAATAGGAAACAATGAAGTGAAAAATAAACATGAGAAATAATAATGTATATCTGTGATTTTTTAAAAAATTTATGTAAAGTACTGTACATATCATTATCCAGATAAATAAACGAAATAAAAAGATTAAGAGGTTTGAATTTATGAAAAAATAATTCTTACATTTATCTCCAGATCAAAGAAATTGTACTGAAAAAATTTGTAGGAGGTTTTAAATTAATTATATTTAATTAACTGAGAGAGCCATCAGAATTGTTAATAAGCTTAATTAGAGGTGATTTTTCAAGTGTTATCTGTTAGAATAGTTGTAATTGGCAATCCAGAAACGATGACTACAAATTCAGGAAATTTATTTAACAATCAACAAGGTTAATGTCTATTTAAAAACATCTAGAAAACAAAAGATATTTATAAGATTTTTTTTGTGTGTGTGTGTGTTTTAATGATAAACATTCGTATATTTTATTTTATAAATCCCAAAAGAATTGATTCTAATTTATTCTACGTGTATTACACAAGAAGAAATTTAAAAGTTTTTATTTAGAAAAATAATTAAGACCCGAGGGATGCGGGATGTCTTTGATTAAATGATAATATTTCCAATTAGAAATTCTAACAAGACTTTACAATTGTACTTCTTCTGGTACCATCAACTGTACCATTAGCACGAGTATTAAGTGGCTAAACGATTTTGTCTGTTGTAACTCTTCACTTGCTAAATTAATCTCGTTGTTCGGTTCTTTGTAATTTCATCAACGATAACTTCATACAACGACCTAATTTCTCACATAGCGCTCCTTTTGAAGTTTTGCATTATCTCCTTTACAGATTACGTGTAATTAAAACTCTTAACGGAACTTTCAATTGGAACTATTCTTTTATTTAGTTATGTCTATTATATATTTTTCTATTGTTTCTTAGTTCCGTAACAAGGATTTTCGATATTATAAAATACTAAAAAAATATTTCATTCAATGATAAAATGTTTGATTTTTGTTTATATTTGTCATTATTTAAAAAGGTGATTTAAAGGAATTTCTGTAAGCTCTCAACATAAAATCTACAGAAGAAAAGTATAAACTGTTATAACTTTTTAATCAAATAATTAATTTTCTTAATTACATTAAAAAGAATATTTCTTGGAAACAAATCTTATTTAAATCTCATAATTATGTATTTTAATCAATTGATAGTATTAATTGATTATAGTATTTAGTTTATACTATACTATTCTAGGCTATAACAGTGTTAGTATTAATTTAGGCATATTATATTGATACTAACTAATACTGTTATATAGTATCAATATAACAATGTGATGCATATAGTTGAACATGAGCATACCAACATAGGAGTCGAGGAGCATAAAGCAAATTCAGATACAGAAAGCAGAAAGATGAACAAATTATCAATGAAAAAAAAACCATTTTAATTTGGTTGGAAATGAAAGATTTCAATATAATTATATTTATTTATTTTGACATTGATGATAAATATCATAAAAGTAATGATTAGTTTTTTAAATGTTTATATTTAAAAATAATATCTGTGTGAATTATAAAATAAATCATTCACGAAACCATAATAAATGAAAATATTTTAATATAAAAATAAACCATTATATTAAATAAAGAATTGTACTTGATAGGCTATTTAATATGTGAATTGTATGAATTAAAGTAAACGTGAATATTTTGACAATTGATATTGTGTGTAGGTGAATAATTTTATTTTTATGTTTTTGCAGATAAACACGTTGTTATCTTTTCTACTTTATAATATTCGATTGCGATTTATATTTAGGAATTTCGGTCTTATGTCGAATGATAATGTCAACAAAGATATTATTAGAGGAGGAAAAAAATTGGACGATTGTGTGGAATATCACTATACTTTGAAGGATAAAAAAATACAAAGATTAGTTCCTTTGAGACATTTATTACTTTTCTGTGCAGATCTACAATATCAAGTTCTCGAGGAAAAATAAAAGATGCTGAAATATCTGATATATAAATACAAGTTTGACGAAATTGCCTGTATATGAAAGTACTTACTTCATTAAAGTTTTATTTTTTATTTATATAATTAAACCAGGAAGTCATATAATAAATTGTTCGTCTATAATTTCTTTTATTTTATATACATAAAATAAATCATTTAAAATTATATTATCTATGAATTTTAATGTACTTTATAAATCATATATGAAAAATTCAATTTGAAAAAGTACGAAAAATAAAAATGTTTAACACAATTTTTAGTTGTAGCAGGAAAAAACTTTTCGTTTTAGAATCAAAATTTATTTATTCAATAAATAAAGAAAGAAAAGGAAAGAAACGAAAAGTTTTAAATTGTATAAATATTAAAATTCAAAGAGAAACTTTTAACGTATTATAGAATAGAAAGGTTAAATTGAAAATAATAAATTTTTGGATTCGCCTGTGTATTTAAAAGTATCGCCATCTGACGAGAATTTGTAGAAGTAGAAAGGAATTACCTGTCAGGTATCGCCCCAGGAAGTTTCTTTGTTCGATCGAACGAGGCGGGATGCCTTATACTCTCGATATTGGTAAGAAAAGAAGTTTCTTCAAGCGTCGACCCTTCTTTCAAAATGCCATCGTAACAGATCTTCAGAATGGTAGCTACATCGCTAGTATATTTGCTATTGTAAGTTATACTTTCAACGATTCTACGTTATAACCGTCGTTACTACACATCCGGTTATGACAACTGAGACGTTAGAAATGCAGTTTTTTTTTTCTTTAATTAATTTTATTTTTCTAGTTCGAGAGCGTATTCGTTTTACTCCAGACAGTATTCGATGCTTATATCTTAATCGAAGCAGAACCTGGGACAATTCACTATAGATACTTTGGGATTAACTTTCTGTTTGTTTACAGTGGAAATCGTCACGGTTGATTATTTTTCTTTATTTATAATCTTACAGATTTGATATCGGTTCTATCTAAATAATTTATTTCTATTTTTCAGTAAGGAATATTCTTCTTTTTATATGCGTAGTCACCTTCCTTCTATATCTAAGTCTCTTGGTGACATCCGTCATTCTCATGAATGCGCTCAGAAAGGTAAATATTCATTTTAAAAAAAAATTCACTCAAAGTAATTTAAAACTATTGTTTAACCACCTTCGATCTGTTTATTTAGGAGAAAGAAAAGAAATTTCAATCGTGGTTAACTTGCATTGTAGTTTGTACCGTTTGGACCTTACTCGCCATTACTTTCCGTTCTGTTGCTAATGTAAGAATAAAAATATTATCCGCCATTAATTAAAATTACGATTCGTTTCTTGTTTCACGTATAATATATTGTTTAGTTACTTAATATAATAGTTAATTAATCACTCTTTCCTTACAGTATAAGAATGTTACGATGATATGTTGTATTTTTATTAATACAAGTCTTTATAATTAATAAGAAATGTTGTTATAAAAATCGTAATTTTATAAGAAACTTTTTAAAAGAAAAATTAAAATTTGTGAAGAAATATGAGACGATTTTATTACCTGAATGTATCGATTATTTCATTTGAAAGATGGTTAATTTTATGACTGTGATAAACAGCAAATTACGAGACTATATCCAAGTTATTATCCATTATAACTTTTATACAATATATTAAATAAAATTAATAAGATTATACTATATATAACCTATATATATAACTAATTTTTCACTATAATTCTCAAATAATTTTTAAAAGTGAGTTATAACAAGAAACCATTATGAAAAATTATTCTTGTCATAGAAAAAAGAAAATGATCATAATAATTTACTAGGCTAGCAACTATTAATATTATTATTATTTATATCATAATGAATCAAAATTAATATAAATTAATATTATTTCAGGATCTATATTATAGTTATCATCAAGCAATTTTGGTTATCTTCATAATTATCCTGATTTTAAATGTAAGTCTTTTTAGTACTTTTTTCTAGCAATAAAAAGTAAAAATTAAAAGTCACTTTTCGTGTTGATTTCAATAATAAAGGTAGCAAAATACATTGTAAACACTTTTTTTTTTAAATTTTATAAATGTTTGATGTAAAGAAAGATTCGCAATTTTTTCTAGACTTTCTTTGGATTGGTTGTCTACTCAAATTATCAAGAATTGGAAGATATAACTAGATTAGAAGATATGGCGAGACTCAAGGTAGTAATATAATTTTCAAGCTTGCGTTTTATTTTCGGGAAACTTTTTGAAATTAACTCTGTTTTATTTTCATTCAGACGAGTACCTTCAGTAGTTTGTCAACATCCCGCAGTCTGTCTCATTGCTCCATTGATATTCTAAAGACATCACTCACTACCCCATCCATGGGCTCCACTTCAACAGCATCTGTGTAAATCCATTCATTTCCACAGTGAATAATAACTGACTAGAAGCCTTTTTTTTTTCTTTCTTCTTTCTTTTATCAATGCTAAATATTTTTTGAAATTTTTGTATGTAAGAATTTTTTAAAATATTTTTTGTGCTTATTGTTAGACTTAAGCACTAGAATTTATACACGTTTTTATATATTAAAAACCTTTTAAAAAGCTGTTTATTTTCCTATTGAACTATTTTTTAAAATAAAATGCTAATACAAATTGTAAAATAATTGGACTAATTCAAATAAATTAAAAATGAACTATAAATTTAAAAATATTAAAAATTAATTTCATTTATTTTTATTAATTAATAAAACAGTTATTAATTTAAAGTTTATCTTGTTAGAATAATCTCTGAGTAAGGAAGCTTATTTTGTTCGATAAGAATGAAAATCTGGAAATAACTAAATGAAATATAATAGTTTTCATTGAAGTCAATATTTTCTTTAGTACTTTAAAAATGTCAGAAAATTCTATACTTTCACTGAATAAATTCAATTAACCATTAGAATATTTGCTATAGTTAGAAGAGAGAAGTATTTATTATAAAATTATTCAGAATGTCTAGAATAGAATAGAAAAAGAAGATCGTCCATAAATTACTTAACGCTATTTCTATACTTTTCAAGTATCATTCCATTCTCCTGTAATCCTCTATAACATAAAATCCACCTACAAAATTAAATTTTTACTTAATGCCTATCCTCGATTAACCATCTTAATTCTATTAAGGAATAATACCCAGCATGGGGTATCGAATGTTACGTTATTTTGTTAATTACATATATAAAGCAGCTAAGTAAACGGAAACGGCTTTACTATGCAACACTTCAGAAACAAAAATAAATCATTCTGTACCAAAGGATTGAGATCTTATCATTACGTGACGTTTTTGTAAACACCCCTCTCACTTCTTACAACGTGTCCAACCATTTCTGCTTTACGTAATTTATAAACAACCCACTTCAAAGTACACTCGTAAAATAATATTCTTCTATATCTTGTCGTAGCAGTCAACGAATCGTTATATTCGAGACGTTCTAGTAAATAAATTGCGTGTGCTTCACCACAGATTTATCCTCTTGTAATTTGTTAGGTAATTTGGATTGATATCTGTAATAACGTATGCCTATTGCTGAACGAGTCAGGAGCAATTTATAACAGATTAATATAATAATTAAATATATTAAATAACATTTTAATTCAAACATTTTTCTCTGAACGGAGTTAGATGACCGGAACGATTCTATTACAGGGGAAAGACACTACTAAAAAATTAAGAACACTGACAAAAAATTGCAGCCCAGTATTGTGAAGATGTCACAATAAAAAATTGTTTATTTGTAATTTAGGATTTTTTTTTAAAATCAATATTATATAACTATTAAAATTTGATTAATTTATATTTATTTAAAATATCGGATTCTAAATTGATACGGATAAAGAGTTATTTCTTAACATATATATATCATTTCTTTGATAAACTGCAATGGTTTTCTCAAGGTTTGTTTACCAGGATATATGTATATTTTTGCCTTTTTCTTTATAATGTTATTGGAAAATAGCATATAAAGAAGGTATTTGACTTGTGCATTCCATATCATAAATTAAATGCATCTAGCTTTTGTACTTTTTAATTCGCTTCAGTAGCTTCTTGAAATGAAAGTCTGCATTTTTATTGATTAAATTTGCAACAACTGACGTCTGTCGGATTTCTGAACTACGGTCCAATTCTTATCGTTGCACGGTTGAAGTTTATTTCCCTTCTTTACTCTTCCTTCGACAGAAAGAGGACCATTATCTACTTCTATTTACAAAAATACCGGAAAGAAATGAGTTCAACTAAAAAGTTGAACTCATTTCTGGTAGATGTAAAGCCGAATTAGACCATAGAATATTCAAGAACTATAGCTTATAACTTATATGTAACTTAAATTAATATATATAAATTTTCTATAATCTATATATTAAAAATAAAAAAAAAGAAAGAAACTTACTTATATATCTGCATATATATCAGATAAAGCTGGAAATGAAAAATAGACTAGAAATTTACATATTTATTATTCAGTAAAATTTTCTTCACCATCATAAATTAGAAATGGAAATCAAAACATACAATTTCCATTTATAATTTATTTAATAATTTAAATTATAAAAATTTGTTGAGATGTAGTCTAGTAAATAAATCTTTCCCTGTAGGCCTATATTTTAAATGATAAAAAAAAAACAGAAAAAAGAACAGATTCTAAGGTTAAAATATTTGGAATAAAATGCTGAAAAAATAAATAAAAGTTAGATGTTAGCAACAGAACTTATTTAAATTTCATTATTTTTATGTAATTTTTTTTTTCTTCTAAATTTAGTTGACTTGATCAGAACATTTATCGACTGCAATTAAATAAATTTATATTTATTTATATTTAAAATACTTTAGAAAATTACAATTTTAAAGTAAGTTATAGGCATTAGTGATAGTTTACACAAAATATATTTGTTTTAATGTAAAACTTTTGTATATAAATGATAGAAAATCTCTTTTATTTTATTATTTTTTTAAATTTAAATTTGTAGAATTTTTGGCCATTTCGTGGATAAAATTTATTCCGAAAATTTCGTCGTTTCAGCTATAATAGATTTTATCAAAAGCGCATAAACAAACAGAAATTCGAAGCATAATACATTTTTTTTTTTTTTTCTTCGATAAAAACGCTTAAAGTGAAATATTTGTATTTTAAAGTTTTTATTTACAATTTGTATTTTAAAAATATTGTTTTTGAATATATTTCGATTTTATACAAAAGTGAATTTATAAAAATAAAAATAAAAATATCGTTCAATCGAATGTTATGTACAGTACTTTAACTACATAATAATCCATCTAGTTAGTTTATAATTTTTATATTAAATAAAAACATAGTAAATATTTTCAAGAAAAACTTCTTTATCCTCTTAATTTTTATTTTTATATTTTTCTGAAAGTAAAAAAAAAAATGGATGAGAAAAATAACTGAATGGAACGTAAAAATGTAATTTAATCAAAATAAAAATATCATTTTATTTATTTATTTTGAATAAAATCGAAGAATTTAATCGATTTATCTGTATGGAATCAATTGATAAAATATAAAATAAATTGAAGAAAAAATATAATTTTAATTTCTTTCTTGGAAAGACTAAAGCTTTTCCCTTGGTTATTTCAATGATATTTAGTAGTGTAATCAAGAACCTAGAGAATCCATGCTCCTTCCAAGACCTTTATAAATAAATTAGGAAAATAAGTAAAAATTTGAATGTGATAAACTTACTTATACATATGTATATACAACATCTAACAGTTTATTCTTCATCCACAAAGAATGTGGCTACATCCACAGCATAGTATAGGGATTTAAGTTTACATGTTTTTAATAGAGACCAGATATGGAAACCTTGGAGGCAGGAGGCTCGATTCAAACTATACACGAACATCCGATTCAAATTGAAAATCATGTTATTTCAATTCAAAAATTCTCTCATGAAAGGTGTTAAATAGATGACCGACACGACTCTATTGTTAAAATTTCGGAAATCCAAGTCACGTAGAGAGAGATTAGCAGACCGTTTGGTTTGAGTCTCATATAAAGGTCTCAAAATTTAGTTTTTTTTTTTTAAAAAAACAGCATAGGAAAGTGATATAAATTATTTTTATATGAAGTAAAATCTGTTTTTATTTGTTTCTTTTTCATTTTGTTTATGTTTTTACGCTTTCGGAAAGAGAGAGAAAATTTTATGTTTGTGACTAATCCAGGCCTCATTTCTCTTCTCTGTAAGCCATTGTTTAAATCTATTTTGATCAGATATATTCTAGAACATCACCAAAAACAAAAAAAAAAGTTTATTTCCTGTGTTATTTAATAAAACAAACAAATATATTCTTCTCTTAACATTCATTTATATCCATTTAATTTTAGCTGTCGTTCTCAGCTCATGCATTATATTAAATTTTTAGTTGATTTCCTCATAAAAAAAGTCCGAATTCGACAAATTGATTTACAGTAAACTTTTTAATATTTTCTAAAAGTTATTTTAGCAATTCAAATCTCTTTTAATAATTCTTTTTTTTTTTTTTTGCAAACTGATAAAGAGCTACCACACACGTCTACTCACATACAGATATAAAAATATAAATTTTGTATATATAAATGTGTATAATTAATAAATTGAGTTCATTATATATTATATATAAATAAACGGATAGTCTATAAATTATCAATAATGATATATACATTGTTGATAATGGATAGACGAAGTATATAAGTATAAACACATATAGCGTATATATATAAGAGATAACCAAAATAGAAGAACTATTATCGAAATAATTTATTTGTGCTTGGAAGTTATCCTCTTAGTCGACTTGTAAATAGGAGTAAACTACTTCCAATCATCTAATTCAGACTTCTCAGAATAGGATATTAATGAACTGTGATTTGCTTCAATCCGTTTTACTTTGTTGTATTTTACTTATTGATTTATAAGTGCAATACAACAAGTTACATTATAACAAAGTGTATATTTTAGTCAATAAAAAAATAATATGTAAAATTTTGGAAAATTATCCAAAGTTAACTAACCTAGTTTGTTGTATATTCCTGTTTAATAATTTAACTGCAACGATTCAGTAGTTAGATGATAATTTCTATAATTAATTACAACCATACATTAAATATTTAGCAACAGAAACATTTTTATTGATAAATTTTTAAAGAAAATTACAAATACCGAATTGATAACTCAATTATTTTTAATTTTATTTTAGTTATTACATTTTAATGCAATTTTAAAACTAAGTTAAATTAAGTAAATTTTGAAATTATAATTTTATAAATATCGATCGAGTTTGTATTGAATTATTAAAATCAGAAAATGGTCGTAAGAGGAATAAATTAAAATCCAATTTATAATATAACTGCACAACAGCAACCGAGCAGAACAAACAAGAAGATAATACCGATGAAGATGTATACGGTGTTCAGGATCCAAAAAGAAAATAAGTATAACATCTTATCACAATATAAGCCACGAGAAGAATCATAATTTGGTGGATAAATACGATAAACCCAAACGCATGCTATCAAAGTAAATGTTTAAAATTAATTAATATTTTCTTTACTATGAATTTATATAATTTTATTTAGATTCAAATGTTTTAAAATGAAATGAATGCGTTTCAAGTTATATAGAACTCACCGGCAATGAAGCTGATGAATGATAAAATATTGATCATCATGGTAAGTAAACCAATTCCTGTGAATCGAGTCGGTAGACTGAAATCCCAAATGTTCTTAATTCTATGAACTAAGTGAAAGACATTACTTAACATTCCTAACGATCCCATAATGATGATAACAATTGGGATAATGGGCTGAAGAGGGCATTCTTTTATTCGTATGGCTCCTGTAAAGATATGTAATTATTGTTGAATACAAACATAGTTACAAAATATTTTTTTTTTCACTCAAGATGCTCTTGAAAACACCTAAATCATTGACTGTTTATGATACTGTTTCTGATAATGGTGAAATTTTCTTACCTATGATAATCATGGCGAGTGGAATGGTCAGAGTAAAAAACAATATGATTGTCCAAATACCTAAAAGTTTTAAATGTATATATATTTTTTTCCGTTTTAAATTCAATTATTGTAGTAAAAAAATCAATAAAGTTTAATCATAAATTTAAATATTAATATATGCCATTAAATATAAATACGATTGACTTAAAGAATCATTAAATCATATTTGAAAGAGGTTTTTTTCCCCTGATGTTTTCCCCTCTTCTTTTGCATGTATATACAGTAAAATCTGTGTAAACTGGAATCGCACGATACCGAATATTTTTTTTCTGATTTGGCAGCTTTTCTTTTTGAATAGGTTCTTTTATTAACATGGAAAATCGCTCCGTTTCGAAGACACTTTCCGTTTAGGCAGGTTTCTTTTTTTATTCAAGTTCCGTTTTAGACAGGTATTACTATATAGTGAAATCTCTCTTAACGAAAACCTATCCATAATTTTTGTGGTTTGGTATGAAAAGGTACTGTATTACAGTATAATAATGTCCGTAATGGATACGATTCATTACGGTGACGGACACATGAAATGCACTACTGTTGATGTCTCGACTTTTTTTTAGGACATGGTAGAATCTCGTCGAATCGACTTCCTTGTTTGAACACTGGAATTACTGTGGTTACAGTCAAATCGATTCCGAAAACTCAATACTGTATTTCCTGTTGAATTCTTAAAATCAATTTGTTTGCACAATCTTTTATGACAATAAAATTTTTGTTTGCTAACTTCCCTTATCTTCTAGTGATTTGCTTAGTTTTTCTGTTCACGTCAGTTCGCAGAAATCACGTGCATCTTATAACCATAATTAAAAGAAACATTTTTGATGCAATGTGTCATATCAATAAAAAATTGTTAGCCGAAAATTGTTCTACGACATTAATTTAAGTCATATCTATTGTCTTGATAACCAATCGGCGATACGAACAGTCGCATTTATTGGTCGAACACATCATAAGCAAGATGACGGTCTTCCCTACAAGTTACTGACTCTAATCTGGATTGATTGTTCGACTTTGTCAGCGTTTCCAGCGATGCTCGAAACGCTGACAAAGCAAATCAATGTCATGGATTTCAAGTGCTTGGAGACAGATTCTGGCTTCAAATATTTTCCAAAGCCGGATTTCTTTCCAGCATTGAAAAAGCTATTGCGAATGCTATGGAGACAATACAATCTCACGAGTGCAGAAGGATTTACCATCAATGTAAACCATTATGCAACATAGATTCTAACATTCCAATTGAGTGCACAAACCAAGATACAAT
Organism: Centruroides sculpturatus; assembly: GCF_000671375.1. Taxonomy (NCBI): domain Eukaryota; kingdom Metazoa; phylum Arthropoda; class Arachnida; order Scorpiones; family Buthidae; genus Centruroides; species Centruroides sculpturatus. Next base: position 138,027 of record NW_019384547.1, on the reverse strand, counting down.
AACAATCCTTTGGCCACTTTCTGAAATTTAAGAAAGGGAGAATAAAAATGATTATGATAAAGACAACAACGACAGCGATGGTTTCACAACCGAAATAACACCTACTACAGATAAAACCATACAGACAGGAAGGGTAGTCGAAAGGATGGTATGAGGTCAGGGGATAAAGAGGGATCCTTCGCACGTTTTATTTAAGTTTTCTTCGGGCCAAGGGGGAAAAAATCCCCAAATCCTCTCCCTCAACAGTTCTTCAGACAGGCCATTGACTGCGTGAACAAATTCAAGCAGTTTTACACCAATAGAAAACATGCAGACAGTGCAAATCTAACATAATATTTGATTATGCATAGAGAGAAGCAGATTGCTACATAAAAAACAAACTTAATTTTAAATATACAAACTTACATTTAAATACAATAAATAAAATAAAATATAAATTCATTTAAGTAGAATGAAAATAGTAAATATATAAATAAACTTCTTAAAGAACTTTTCCTATTTAACATCAGAGTTAACATCGAGTAAACTTCATTTAAAATTCTCGTGTCTTTGATCTTTTTCATTATTTATCGTATTGAAAAATCTTATACGTGTCTAGTTTAAATAAAGCTTATATCTACATTCAAGTGATTTAGTCAATAATATATTGTCTATATTTACTTGCAGTATGTTGCATAAGTTTATGTACAATATATATTTTTTTTATTTATTTAAAATAGTAAATTTAAAATTTAAATATTTATAAATTAAACTACTGCAATTTACTATTTAAAAAAAAATTATAATTATATATAAATTAAAAATTTACAATGTCCAAACATAAGCAGCAGGACACCTCTCGTTAGATCTATATAACTAGAAGATTCTTCTTTCAAATGGATGATTCTACGACGAAAAGAAAGTCCCGAACTGCCATTTTCTAAATAATAAATATATAATTTTAAAAATATAATCATATTTTAACCCTTAGAAAAATATTATTATTAATGTTAATAATTCTTAAAATGAGAATAATTCGAATTATGATTAATTTCTTCAATTTTTCTTTTTTTCCGAAGAAAAATTTGGAAAAATATACTCCATTTCTTTTCTTTTCAAAAAATGAATTCAGATTATTTATTCTGCGATTAATTTTTATTGTATGAACAAACGTTCTCGACAATTTCAATTGCTATTTTCGGTTTCCACAACTCAAACCGAAATTACATGTACTGATACAATAATAAATATTGATAAGAAATAAAACAAATACTGATACTGGAAAACAAGGTAGGCTATGTATTTTTTAAGAAAGAAAATATATATATATATATATTTTAAACTTTAATTTATAATTTTAAATCATAATTATAACTTTCAATTTAATAACAGAAAGTAACTTGAATCTCTCAATTTCCATATTCAATACATTTTTTTTTTTTTCTTTCTTCTTCTTCTTTTCTTTTGCTGCGGGCACTAACTTGTAAGAGGGCCTTTTAATTATACTCATCACGAGTTCGGCAAGGCCAACAATGGGGAAGAGAACCAACATATCCTGGTCTCGCCACTCATAAAAAAAATTGCTGGGGTTTGTTCGGCCCGATATAATCCAGGATTCCCCAGAGCCGTAAGCTGGCTTCAGCGTATTTAATTTTTCTATCAAGTACGGGTTTATATCTATATACTGTATATATAATCGAGACGGGTTGATAATAATAATAATAATAAGCGCAGAGCTCAAACGGTTAGGAGTTGAAAGTTGAAATTTGGTACACAGTTAGGGTACATCACGAGAACGCACACTAAGAAGAGATTTTTCGAAATTCCACCCCCCCTCCGCGGGGAAGAGAGACAGAATTAAGGCTTCAACAATGGAAGTGTTAAGTAACAATGGAAGTTTCAACAATGGAACTGTTAACAATGGAAGTGTTCAGTAACAATGGAAATGTCAAGAGAAAGCAACGTGCAAGATTTACAGGCACATATGAGGTTTTTGCGAGAAATCGAACATTTTTAGACCCACCTAAAAATTTTTTAATTAGTCTGAAAACAGGGGAACCTAATTCTTTCATTCTGTGAAAATGGGTAAGATTGGTTGTAATGTAATAATTTTAATCTTCGCTATCGTTAATTTTTGCCCGAGCAACGCCGGGCTTATCTGCTAGTAATTTTATATAATTATTTTAAAATATATAACTTAAAATTATTTCTGATATATTAATTTAAATAATCAAATAAGAAAATGTTTACCGTCGGGAGGAGAATTGTCGGTTGTTCCGTATCCATGTGGATGACTAGTATGCTATTTAAAAAAATATTTTTATACTTACTAAGATTAAAAAATAAATAAATAAAACTTAGATATATGTTATTATTATTATATAAGAAAATATTTTTAATTAGCCTAAACATTATACAGTATAATAATGATAAATAATTAACGAGCGCAGAGATTTATATAAATAAATTAATTAAATTTTCGCACGTCATCAAAAAGAGATAAATAAGCGAATCTATTTACAAACTCGTATAGATAGATAATGAATTTATTAATAAGAATCATTTATATAAAATTTTAATGATAATTTATCGCTTTATGACATTCAGAATTAACTTATTGTTTATCCATTAATTATAACGCCGTCACCTTTTTTAATTATGCACACTTATAGAATTATTATACGATAATTCTATAATAATAGAGATATTTTATATATATATATATATATATAAAGATAAATATACAACAAGAATATTGATCTAAAATATAAGGATGCTTATATTAAACGAGGGAAACTTATTTTTTATATAACAGAGATATTAACGTAGGAAATTTAAAAAACAAATTGTTTGTTATAACATAGGCTATATGCATTAAAGCTAAGTTTTAATTTTGATTTGTATTAAAATCATTGTTATATAAACACAGAACCTTCCAGCGCCATCTGCGAATAGTTAAACGTATTAATCATTATTTAGTAAATTAGATTTTATTTTATTTTTTTTATTTTTAATGATACGTTATACTGATACCGATTGTATATACGTAATTAAATACTTCAGATAATTACGTTAAGAAAAATTAGTATAAAAATTAATAATTATATGAAAATACATCTAAACACGATGGGTAATAAATAAATAAATATGTATATAATAATTAAATAATAAAAGTATTTTAAAAACAATAAAGAAACTCACCCGATCTGGTTCACATACTAAATCCTGTGTACTTGTAGAAGTCATTCTTCCTATAAATGGCTTCTATCTGGCATGTAGTGCACAGCTGCGTACATAAACATACATTTTGTAAATCTCCAATTAAATATATTATGATATATAATATTTTAAAAATATAAAAGAATAAAGGATGCCCTACATTACTTGATGAATATATATATATATATTTTTTTTCGAGATTATTATATATGTCGTTTCATCGAAATATAACAGTACAAGGTTATTTATGTTAGTCTCTTCAACACACACCTGTTGAATGGGATGGCGTCATCTTTCATTCCTGTAAAGCAATCAATAACTAATCACTTTTAACCTCGATCAATATAAAGTTTAAATATAATTATGCATAATAAAAATTATTTGATGTTTGTATAAATATAGAAAAAAGAACTAAAATTATAAATGACGTGTTATTATTTCAATTAAATGTTTTTGTTTACTTCAATTTTTTTTTATTTTCGTTGGAAAATGTGAATGTGAAAATAAATTTTCAATATACTTTAATTAAAAAGTGAGTATAATAAATACTTTATAACTTCCGTAGGAAGTTTTGATAATTATTAATAATAAAAGTATTTTAAAAAATGCTTATGTAGCAAATATATCTCTCCTTTTTTTATTCATTTCACTTCTCTCTCGAGATAAGAGGATATCAACTTATCTGATCGTTTCTATTGTTATTGTCTCTTTTTTTTAACTCAAATATTATCAAAACTCGGTCACGTCTTGAGTTGTTTATCGATTCTTCTTTACGAATTTTTGGCAAGTTACAGATAAAATAGGGTTTGAATTTTGGAATAGTTTCAAGGTCAATTTTGATGTCGGCGCAATTTTTTAATGATTAAATTTATTCTGGTTCCCTTTTAATATATTAAATTGATTACCTGTAGGATTATCATGTTAACACCTAAGCGAGGAAAGAGTAATTAATCACCTAAAATGAAATTTTAAGGCTCAAACTTCTTATCTGTTTATCTAAGTTATCGTCACGTCCAATGGGAAAATGTAGAATTCGTTATAAATTAATGAAACTTTGTTTCCATTATAAATTAAAATATAAACAAAAACGCTTTTCTAAATCTATTTTTAAACGAATTTATTGAATTTAAACATATTAGCAACTACTTCAATCAATGTTAAATCTAGTATAAATATTGGCTTCTCTATACATAAACAACTTTCTATTTTTTTTTTCTTTAAAGATATAAATCTACGTCCAAAAAAAAAATATTTAATAGAATGAATTATTTATGGAATTAAGATTAAAATTCAATTTATTTTTTCTATGTTTTATTCAGTTATATTATTTTATTTTTACTAAATCTTTTCAGATTCGATATGATCTCTGCAATGCCAGCAGTTGCAGTGAGGAGGGAGAGGAAGAAGAGTAAATCTCAAAGGGCAGGAACCAAGGGGGGAAGGCAAGGTAGCCTCAGCACAATTAGCAGCACGGGAGCTCAAGCATCGTACGGATCACGAACTCGTGAGTTTTTTAGACGTGATAAAAAGAATTTACGTATTTTAGTGTACGGAGGGACTGTTCTGATGGGTTCTGGACTTATTTTAGTATTTATTGGAGTAGGAACAAACGCTTCCGCATTTCAATCAGTCGGTTTGTTATTCATTGGGCTTGGAAGTTTACTGTGCCTCATCAAAATATTTTGTGGTAATTCTCCAAGAGAGGGACGTGACGACAGGAAACGTCAGCAAGAAGGATCATCTACGGTCTCACCTTCATACCTTTCACCTGTGCTAATAGAAAACACGGATCCACCGGTTGTTATGGTTCAAACTCTACCTTTATCCGATGTGGAAGAGGGGGATAGAGAATCGATTGTGGCAAATAATTCTCCAACGGTTAAAAACACAGTGCCTGAGATGCAAGTACTCATAACTGATAACTTAAAAGAACGTTACTGAACTTAACTCGAAAGATTTTTATGACAATATATATCTATATATATATACATTGAAGAGAAAAAAAATCATAAATAATAATTTAAATTTATAAGAAAAAAAAATACATCAAGTTGAATCGATAAATGTACAAAATAATCGGATTTTTGTGATTGACAAGAAGCCTTCTTTAATATGTCTTTCTATAATTATGTATCGAATATTTAATAATCTCATTTGAGATGTTATTAATTTATTATTAACATGAGCATTTGTAAAATCATAATTCAGCATCAAAAAATACAAATATATATATATATATTACATGTGTATATATATATATATTAGAAAGTGCTTCAGTGCCTTCACCTCATAAATCTTTGCAAAGGGATTTTGTTCCAAGCAAAGGGAACTTTTTGTACTTTTATCTCTCTCTCTCTCTCTCTCTCCTTTTCTTTATTTTCTCCAATTTTTTTATTTAGTGCTGAAGCAGTATAAACATTATCTCGACATATGCGAACAAATTTCGTGACAGGACAGACAAAATACATTACATTACGCACATTAACGACACACGACGAGTTTCATGTTTAAAAAAATAATAATAATAAATGAAAAAAACTTCGTCTGAAAGGAAAAAGATCTATCTGAAAACAAAGAAAAAGTAGATAATAATATAAAATAACCTTCTATCGTGCAAAGAAGTACTTAAGAAACTCTCTAAAGCAATTTAAATAGGGAAGAAAAAAAGATGGAGAAGCTTCGAATCGTCTCTTAAAACACTATTATTATTATTATTAATTTTTTCTTTGAAAATATATTCTAATTGCAGATTATACTATGGAGATTTACACTTATTATACAGTATTAAGCATTTAAAAATGTTTAATTTAAAGCATTATAAAGCCAAATAATTAAACAAGAAGATATCTTCCTCGTATGTGTTCAAGGTGCTAAATGTGAAAGGTTTCTTAAATGCAGTGTACAGTAAAAAGAAATTCGCTTTTGTTTCGCTCTATTTTAGAGCATACGTTCTATATCAGGACTATGCAGACAAATTTTTATTGAANTTACGAATTTGCTGATTTGCACTTGGCGAATTACGATACTGTTTATGTACGTGATGGAGTGCATAACTTTTTTTTTCTACAACGTCTCACCCGGCACAGTGCCCGTAAACTCTTAAATATATTTTACGTAGTAATAAAAAACTTGACATGCGTATTTATAAATAATTTATATTCAAATTACATCGTTCCTATGACCAAGGGCGGCGTAAGGCATGGACGACGTGGGCCACCGCCTATTCCTCGCGGTCCGAAGGGCCTCGCGCTTCGAAGGTTTATGCATTACTTAAAAGCCGCGAACGCGACGAAAAAATTTTACTCGTCATAAAACGATAAATAGTTTGTCAAATTTTTATTCATAAAAATGCAGTTTAAACTGCTTTTTATTTTATAAAATCCGTCTTCTTGCGCCACCAGAGGGCCTTTTAAACAATATGTAGTCTGTTAGCGTTGGTCAGTAGTAGTCCAAATTCAATACGAACGTTTGTTTCTTGAAAATTTGATCACGAGATAAATACAGTATTTACTTTTAATGTTACCGATATGTCATCGAAAAGAAAACGTGTTGTATTATCATTAATAGTCAAATTAAAGTATTTGTTTCGATTATCCGGATTTTTCCTTATCCAGACTACCTTCATTCCCAATTAGTCCGGATAATCGAGGTTCTACTGTATTTATGTAATATTTTACCTAAACCTACACTACAGTATTATAAGCAATATATTAATATTCATCTTACTTTAATTTTATTCTAACATCAACTGTAAAGTATACACATTGATTAAATAGACGATTATAACTTTACTCAATTCATATAATAATCTATCTTTAGATGATTTGATATATTGTATGTACAGATTGATATAATTTGAATTGTCTAAACTCAGAGATAATTTTTAAGCTTTCATCAACGGCTGTCGTACAATTTTCTACGTCAGATATCATTTCATTATCTCTGAAATATTGCAGATAAATACAGTTCAGTAAGAGAAAGATGCTAACATTCTCTTTCCTCTGCTAAAACCAATTAATTATAATTAAATTAAATAGTACAATTGATGTTTATTCGCATTACTTGTAATGCGAATAAACATCAATTGTAAACAAACTAAAAATTGTAAACTTGACTTTCATGAGAATTTATCTTAAAGCAGCTAAGGTGTTTTTACTCTATTCGTCTTCTGGGTATTAACAGAGACTTTTTATCAAGTTCCTCGTGGATCGCGAATTTGGCTAGACCCAAAATGTGCCTGGCCGAATCCACGATGTTAAAGGATGTTGCAGGATGGACCCCCTCCATATTAGAAACGATAACCACTGCCCAAAAATTTCTGGGTTTTTCGACTCCCCTAGAGTGGTAGGCTGCAGTGACGTGCCGTCATTGGAAGTAGTGGATGCACCGCTTCCCTTGTATTTTCTAAAAAATAAATACATATTAATTTTAATTATATGAAAATAATCGCACAATGTTTTATTATAACCGCATTATGTATCTTATTACAAATTTCTATACTACACGGGGAAAAAAGATAAGATCGCTATTGTATATTCGAATATTAGTGGCGGAGTAGCGGAGTGGAAACGCTGTATCGTCAGCATCCAAAAAGCCAGATTCGCTCACGCGCTTTACAGAGCACCAACTTTACCCGGTTTAGCCGGTGGAAGCCTAGGACCTCGGGTGGCTGCTACACATATACCGCATCCAATTCTATCCAGGACCGGTTCCGGGCTGTTAGCCGCCCGCCCGCTAGATATTTGGCCGCCCTCGCCCGATTACGTGAATCGCGAGTAGATTTATAACTTAACCCAACCGATAAGAATTTACCTGTATGTTTTATGATAGTTTTCTGTATAGTTGACGAGAGTTTTAAAAAATCCGTTAAAATATTTCATATTTTTATTCCGCTCTCCGATTTTATATTACTCGCGGATTTCAATGTTAAACCGGTGATATTACGATTTTGTATGCCCCATCTTTAAGGGGATGTAGAAGAAAACGTGTACAATTCTCGTATAATGTTAAAAAATTAACTGTTACTTTGGTAGCATCATTTACAACTAAATTTAATGAATGAGAGAGATGCACGAGGTACAGAAAAAGCTCTAGAATTTATTTTCCTTAAATTTACGATTTATGTATCCGTTTGTCATAAAAATTTGTCTTTCCACTTTTTCCCGAGACTACAAATATTCGAGTACAAAGTAACCGGTTTCGACTTATTTCTACTTAAGAAGTAGTTAAATAATTAAGCGATTAGGGAATTGGGGACATAAACAAAACCCTGATGAAAGAGCCGGAATATTACTTAAACAAAAGCTTAACCGAACCAATCTATAGCCGAGTACAGTGGGGACTGATTTCTTCGAAATACTGTATTAGATGTAATAAAGACAGAAATTTTTCCAGTTCGACGAGAGTGACCGAAAAGTTGTAAATTTTGGAAATTTCCGTGGACAACACCTGGTCCTAAAACGAATTAGTTAGAAAACAAACGACGGACAATCTATTAAGTTTAACATATTTAGACTTTTACAGCTATGGTGAGAAACGTTTAAAATTTACAAGAACCCTGTCGCGTCTTTTGAGGTATATTAGTGATGCGACAAAAGAAACATTTGACATTGCCAAATCCCGAGGGTATCGGCACCCTCGGGATTTGGCAGCCCGCGTGCATGTACAGTACACACCGCACACCTAGCAGGACCGTCTCTGATTCCACTCGTAGGGAGCTATTTGACTAAGTGGTTAAGATTTAAAGAGTAAAGAATATTTTATGTTATTTTTATGTACGTTTCATTACAAAGTTATATTTAATTATAATTTTCTTTAAAAGTATATTCATACAATTGAAGAATGTTTTGTACCAGGTATGTATATCCACCACACATTTTATTTCACCAAGTAAGTTTTTATAATTTTATTTTTAATTTTAGCCCTTATATCGTGGCTAGCGATTCGGAATGTAATTGCGATATTGAAAATTTATTTTAAAAAAGTTTTGGCTCGAGATCATATAATGAAAAAGAAAACATTATTAAAAGAGAACGGCCAATGCCTAAGTTAAATATAAACGCTTCAATAAAAAAATTTGTTCGATATTTTCACGATAAAATGGCTCTGTAAATGCATAAAAATGCATTTACAGAGTGAAATTAGTGTGTGGAATAAGAATGTCTTTGACAATTTAGCTGGCAAAAGACACGAAAAATCGTCGATTCTTTCGTATTTGAAGCAATTTGGAAATCGAAGCGGAATAGAATTTAACATTAGTAAATAATATAAAATAAATATTGAAAATTGTAACGAGATAGTTACGGTTAATAAATATATTATATCTAAATAAATAGATGTTATACGTTTTTATCAAAGCGAGAATTGGCATTTAGAGGGCATATGGAATATATTGGATCTAATAACAGAGGTAATTATATTGAACTTGTTTATTTATTAAGTACGTCGGATAAATAATCTATTAAAAATACATTTAAAGAAAGAATTAACTGATTGCCCTGGAAGTCGGCTTCTTATAGAAACACAGCTTCCCTATCATCAAATGTCACGGCATGCCACTGTTAAAGTCAGTTTATCTTTATAAACATTTCAACTTATGTTTTTCTCATGAAAAGTTTTTATATAAGCTGAAACGAAGAGGATAAAACGAATGTCTTTTTTTTTGCCTTAGAATCCTCTTTATTTTTTTGTTATCGAAAATTGTTCAGAATTGAAAGAATCTAATTGATACAAACTTATGCTTCGTTAGGTGTATTTAATTATACTACACAGACATCAAAATGTACTGTACATTAAAATATTCTTCAATTTTAGTTTCTAAATTATTACGGTTGTTAGTTGTTTTCAATCATGACCTAAATCGCATATTAAATTTTAAAAAGCAATACAAGCGAATGAGCTGATTTTACTACAGAAAAGTATGTATTATAAAAATATTGTATTAAAATTCGCTATTTTCAAATGGAAAAAAAGCCAGTTTGAATTGAGTATTATAAAACAAATCCTTCGGTAAAAGTGGTTGGATTTGTGTAAATATTTCTCATATCTAAGTTCGAAATTTAAATAAGAATCAAACCAGTTCGTCTGAATGTCTATCAATGCAGGCGCGATCCCGTTTGGCGAATTCTTGCCCGGATTGATCCCATTTGTTGTAAGTTATCGACGGATAGATAATAATAGCGATATAGAGACTTGTTTAGCAGAATTATTGGGCAGCAATTTGAAAAATCTCTAGACCTATAAATTTTCTCTGACTGTGAACTTCCTTAATCTAATCTCCAGAACGGAGGTATATTAGATGAAAACCAAGACAAGACATGGAAGGAGTCGGGACGTAGGCCCCGATTAACTATACAGGAACGTCCTATACAAATGAAAGTGACGTTATTTCAGTTCAAACATTTCCCCCTGTAAGGAAACAGATGGGAGACGGCACGACTCTATTGCTACAGGAAAAGTATGATGTACAGAGGCCAGCCACTATTATATAAGGTGCAAAGTGTATATTTTAAATTAAATAAGTTAAAAATACGATTAGAATTTTTAACCCGGCAATATGACCGCGTCGCAATAAATAATTGCTGGTTTGTATATAATTTCTTTCGGAAATTTTAAAATGACTGCTTATTTGAGGATAAATTTTAAATATTTCAAATGTCGTCGAAATTTAAATAGAAAATTTATAATTTCATTTTTTAACTTTAAAAATGTTTTGAACAAAAACGTGTGTGGAATTAACTGGAACAGATGCAAAAAATATCGCGCTGTACATCTATGTGACGTCAAATTTTACTTCTACATGTTGAAATTTATAAATTAGACTCATAGAAGATAATCCCGTCAGTTGTAATTGAAGTTGCAAATTACTCATTCTCTTCTGCTTTCCAGTTGCAAGTAGAATCATGATGAAGTTCGTGCTGCCGTTTTTCATCTTAAGTACTTATTTATTCATTTTCTATTACCGATTAGTGAAATTTGTTCTTTCTGAATATTTTTCTGGCAATGAATTTATTGTAAAATTTTCTTCAACATTAATATTTTTGTTTTAATCGTAATTTATCTTTAAGATTTAATTCGAAAACAACCCGGAAATTGTGCGTTGGGTTCAATTAATGAAGATATTTCACTTTCTACATTGATTGAAAAGTTTGAAGCAATACCTTCTGTAAGTAAAAACTCTTCATTAATGCAAATAATTAATAGTATATTATGTTTCAGTACGCATTACTGTTAATTATTATACACACTTGGACTTGATTTATACTTCGTATTTCTTGAGCTAGAACATTTATGTACCACCATGTATAAATAGCCATGTTTTGTGCTGGATGACCAAGTCATATTTCTTACAATAACGTAATTAAAGTGTCTTTGTAATAACGACAATTTAGTCGGAAGAATTTTTCATTAAATTCTTAATTCTGCTTTAATTTTAAAATATTTATTATTAATTTTTGTAATGCAAGATTCTAATAAATGTTTTTTTGGAAGATTTTTTAATGTAATTTTGTTGTGATCAAGATCGGACATTAAAGGAAGTAACTTCACTCGTACGAAATTAATTAGAACAATCTTTATTTTACATTAATTTAGAAAATGCATCATTACTTAAGAAATTTACGTTTCGTTTTTAATTGTACTTGTGAATCAAATAGTTTTCTATGGGCTTTTTTAGACAGTTAATACATTATTATTATTCATTAAATGCAGGCTTTCATGTGAAAAGGTCATATTTGGAAAAATGATATCATTATATTATTAGTCATTAGTCATTATGATGATATATAATGACTATATCATTATAGCCAAATGAGATGGCTATAATGATTAGCCATCTCATTTGGCTATAATGATGAACATAAACCTATTATTTTCCAACATATTGCTTCTTAACTTTTTTGTATTTTTAATCATATATTTCAACAATTGTTTGTTTTCATAAAATACCATAGTTTTTTGAAAAAAAAAATTAATTTAATTAATGGATAATTTTCATTAGTTTGGAGTTATTTCTAGTCGATCATGAAGTCATAATAGAGCTAAATTATCAATGGTATAACAGGGCTACCACTGAAGAAGTAATTATTTTACTTAATCGTACTTTTAACAATAAAGTCGTGCCGATCATCTATTAACTGCTTTCAGGGGAAACTTTTGAATTGAAATAACATGACCCAGTTTGCATCGGAAGTTCATATATAGTTAGTTGGGGCTTCCTGCCCCTAAGGTTTCCATATCTCGTCTTGAATTTCACTTAAATAACACCGTTCTCGAGATTAAGGAAAGACAGACGGACAGACGAACGACATTGAGAAACAATTTGAAAAGTTTTTCAAATTGCAGTACAATAAACTAACCAAAATTCATGACAGATAATAAACTTTTAAGTTTGGTAAACAAATTTTATTCAAATTAGATATTTTAAAATACATTATTATAAAGTTATTAAATATAACAATACCTGTATTCAATATTTTTGTCAAAATTTTTCATTTTTACAGATAAAAATAGTATTTTTTTTTTATAAACATGATATATTTCAAAATTTATTTTTTGCAATTTAATCAAAACTCTTTCATACATAGTTGTCAACAAAATGTTTAGATACAAAATAAAACTGATATTAGTTAAAAGTATACTTTGTACTGTACATAGCAATAGTTAATTTTCTCTTCCTTTCTTTTTAATTTTTAAAATGAAAATATCTGAGCTATGAAAATCTGGATGCATTTCTGATATAGGAATGTTTTCAATAACAAATGTTTCTTTAATTGTCTATAAATTAAAAAATATTTTAATTAGACTGCAGGATAAAAATTACATACATATGTATATATAAAGTATAAAGGTTGTTGAAATGAAACATAGACTGGACTATATGGAATATGCAGTGTCATTTGTCACCATATTGCAGTATGTACAGTATAATGACAAAGGTGTATTAGCTGCTATAAGAAATCGCCTGCATTCAAACACAGCACAAGTTTGCATATACCAGATATGGACAAATGCAGCTCTTTTTGAGTTACATGCGGCTCTTGCTGAAAGTGTTAATTTCTGCTTTTTATTATTATTTTTACAATTTTATTTCCACAATTTCCTGAAAATATGTTTATTAAAAAATTCAATATTTGTTTTATATTATATTTATATTATATAATAAAATCGCGGTACAGAATAAAAAAGTACAGAACTGCAGCTCCCATGCATTTTGCAAAACCTACATTTCGACTCCCACTAAACTTTTGCTTGCCCACTCCTTGCATATACCCTCTATATAGGAGGAAGACCGCTGGATGAACCATTCAGTTATAACTACTTGAGTTTTGCTGTCAAACTGGAATCTGCAACCTTTGACAAACTTTTTCAAAGGTCTGCAGACATGGAAGTTACAAAGTGACATACTGAAGATGCGAAGCAAATGCTGCATCACTTTACATCACTTTGGAAGTTCTGTAGTACCTGCCTTACGGTTTCAGACCATTCTTGTGTCATCTTGTAACTTCCATGATTTCAGACCATTAAAAAAGCTTGTCAAAGGTCGCAGATTCCAGTCTGACAGTAAAGCCCAAGTAGCTATAATTAAATGGTTCATCCAACAGTCTTTCTCTTTCTATGCTGAAGTTATATGCAAACTTGTGCCTTGTTGAGACACGTGTCTGAATGCAGTACATGATTTCCCATAACAGCTAACACAACTTTATCATTATGCTGTATATACTGTAATGCTGCTATGGTAACCAGCAGTAACACTCTTAGCACCAGGCAAACAAAACACTTGTCTTGGGTCTGGGCTTAGGGACTTCTGCATTTTGTGAAAATTAAATGAATTAAGTTTAAGTTTAGTCAAGGTATCAAATTTTGAATTTTTAAAAATTATATTAATCTTATAGAAAATTTGCAATTGAAATTGAATCAGCAGAATTGCAAATGCTATAAAATGCATTTTTCAAAACAGTAAGGATTTTGGAAATGGCTGCATTTTTATAATTATATGATGATACTTTGTGTATTTATCAATAAATTTTGTATTTATTAGTTGCAAATTTTGATGTTAAAAAGCCATTTCATACTGTGCTGAATTTATCATCAAATTTAATAACATGCATATTTTATATTTGTCATTTATGAATGTACAGTACATATATAACAAAAATTATTTTTGTGTTATTTATTATAAAATTTGGTATTAAATTAAGCATAGTGGAAAATGGTTTTTATATGTTAACTGTATTATAAATGGACTTCTCTTTTCAGTCAAGCATATATCCATAGCAAGATGATATGACTAACAAAACATGAAAGAAGAAATGATAAAATGTATGGATTCATAAATTATTTAAAAAAATGAAAAACATCAAGATATAAAGTAACTTACTTAATGAAATTAAAATACAGTGGAACCCCGGTTAACGAACTTAATCCGTTCCGCGACTCCGTTCGTTAACTGAATTGTTCGTTAACCGAAGCAATTTTTCCCATAGAAATTAATGCAAATGCAATTAATCCGTTCTAGTCTCCGAAATTTTTGTGATTTTATTTGTAATATACAGTAATTTTTTTTTATGAAAATGTAGGAAAACGTAGTATCTATCATTACAGCAACAAACATGTAAACTTTGTTTAATAAAATACCACTGTACAGTACATACCTTCGTTTGTTGTAGTTGGTGGCAGAAAAGTGGAGACATACAAACCTTAATGCTTAGAAGGGGAATCCCCTCCAAAAAATTAACGGGCAGCACTTCATCGGAAGATTCTTTGAGTCGAAGTCTCTTTCAGTAAAAGAAACCCACCAGTGGCTAAGTGGTCTTCGTACCTTGAACACGGGGAGTTCGTTCGTGAGTTTGCACCTCGCTCAGACGGGCTGGCCATGTGGAGTTTTCCGGGTTTTCTCCGCGTCTGTAATGCCTAAATAGGATCCAGTTTCCCTTAAAAACACCTCCCAGAAGGCATTCCCCCTAGGCAGATCCCCCAAGTCAACACTTGGGCGATATGCCTAGGGGGATCTGTTTGTTAAATTACTGCATTGCCATAACTTAACAAACAAACAAACTCTTTCCGTAAGGAACAAGAAACTGATCTAAAGCTAATTGTCTTACTCTTTAAATCAAAATTTTTCTCAAATGCAATAGCACGTTCTTATTTTCTATTGCCACTATGACTTTTTTTCTTGAATGCCATATTGATTAAATATATAAATCACAAAACTGAAAAAAAGTAGTACAGTATAGCACTCCGAAAAGCAATGCTTAACTCGCACATGCCTAACACCAACTAAAATTTGACACAAAATACTGTTACGTTCGTTATCCGAATTTTGTTCGTTATCCGAGACAAATTTTTTGCAAAATAAAAGTTCGTTAACCGATTTGGTCGTTAACCAGGGCGTTCGTTAACCGGGGTTCCACTGTATTTTGTGACATTTTTTCTGAAAATTCATTATGTACTACTCTAATGCATTGTTTAACTGTGATACATAAAATTAAGGATTCATTTCTAAATTTGTATATGGCTTTAAGAATCTTGTTAGCTCTTTCAATTGCTAATGCCTCTGCAGCACACTGTTTTTCTAAGTTACAGTTTACTCCTGATTATCTGGGCTAATTAACAGTAGTGGAGGCTTGAATAATCCACAAGTCTGTTTTAATGAATGCAAATCGATTTTTCTTTTATTTAGTTTTTATCTATTTCAGATTAAATTTAACATAACAGTTTATATATTATGAATAAAATACACTTTAACAATAATGATTAATTAATTAACAGTAAATTCAGAAAAATTTATTGAACTAGCACCATGCAGTTCACAATCGATTTCTTATACAGTAAAACTTGTCCAAAAAAAACCCCAAGTACAATGAAAACCTGCCTAAATGGGAAAGTCTTCAGAACAGAGCAATTTTCTATGTTAAAAAAAAAACTTATGCAAAATAAAAACCTGTCAAACCAGAAAAATATTCAGTATGGTAAGATTCCAGTTTACACAGATTTTATTGAGTTATTAACCAAGGATGACAGATTGCCAGCTAGATATTGTCATAAAATGTCATTAATTCTGTGATATCAATGATAGTCCTGAATCACTTTTTCTTGTTCTATTTTTCAGATCTTGCTCTATTGTGTTAAAAGTGTAATTTTTCAGAATCACTTAATTTGAAAAAACCAATTCAAATTACAGTCTACTGAGAACAAAGAGAGACATGAGAGAGAGAACACAAGGTTGTGTTCTCTCTCTCTCGTGTCTCACAAGGTTGTGTTCTCTATCTCCATTCTCATTCCAAGCAACTTACATTCAATAAATAAAAAATGCAAACATTTCATAACTCTATTCAAAAACTTTACAGGTACTTAAAGGTACCTTTAAAGTATGATACAGCATGCTTAATAATATGCAGGAAAAAATGAAAAGGATTTACAAATGAAAATTAATCAGCGATAAGTTTCTCTTTACACTTTTGTTTTAAAATAAGTGGCATGTACAATTAAAAAGTCTTCATCAAAGCAGTTTTGTGTTCATATTATGTAAGCATAATTAATATTTTGCTTAAAATCTTACTTCCATTGGTTGTAAATTTATTAATATAGACAATGAAGATTTTGCTAATTCCTCATCATAATTTTCAGGCATATATTGATATATTGCTCAACATCTTTGTAATGTAATACAGTAATACCCCGAACTTACGCGATAGGTGGGACCAAGTGATAACCGCGTAAGTCAAATTCGCGTAAGTCGGGGTATAATTTCTCAATTTGTGTAAAATCCAAGTCAGATGTATGTAAGCTAATAAATGTTCTGGTTAATCTTATCTCATCGTTTGATTCGGTTACGGTTACAAGAAATCACCACATAGAGTCTCTCAAGTCTCCATAGATATAAATAACAAACAGAAATAAATAACACAAAATAAATTGCAGCTATGTGTCGATTCCGCGCGACATTGTCGAACATGTAAGCCGAACAATAGTATGGGGGAATGAATAATCAAACGTTGCGGGGCGCTCAAACAAAAGACGAATCGACGAGATTTGAATATTGCGTAACTCCGGGTTTGCATAAGTCGGGGTAGTGTAAGTCGAGGTATAACTGTATATTATAAAATAATAAACCAGACTGAATTATATTAGAGTAAATGTCTACTAAATGAAACAGTAGTCAATAAAATAGTAGAACCATTCATCATCATGTAAACTAATATTGTATAGTTAATGCCATGATGATCATAAAGTCTGTTACAAATTCTCATTATCATCAAAATATGATCTTTTTAATAAAAATGAACATAAAATATTAATTATATTTTACCTTGATGGGTAGTCGCACAGCACACTTGTAATTGACCACCACTTCAGCCAGGCGGCATTACGTGTGCAACCACCTCATGGCACAAGTCACCGTCAGCAGAAAACTTTGCAGTGCTACCATCATCATCTTAATATATTACTTAATTTCATCATAACAAGCAGGTAAAACTTATTGTAATATTTCAATGATATCTATTTCTTCAAATAATCTCTTTTGAGTTTCCATGTTTGTTCAGTTGCTTGAAATTGTGAGTTAGAATACTATAATACCAAATGCAGATGACAAAAATCATCACTCATAAGTGGACATACAACAATATAATATGAGGAAAACAGGAAATACAAACAATAACATTTTGTTCTATTTCATTTAATTTTAAGTATATTAGAATGCCATCTTGTGACAATATTAAAAACTATAGAAAGAAAAAAATACATTTATCTAAAAATTTTAAAAATTGTTGTTAAAAAAATATATGGACCTGTGTAGTAACACCATGTTTTATAAAGTCTAATCTATGTTTCATTTAAACAACCCTTATATAAGATTTAATTTATTTAGATTAAACAACTTAGAAATTCATAATATGAAATATTTTAAGATTTTAACTCAAATATAAAATAATACTTACATCAAAAAATTCAGTTTGTAATAAGTTACTGTTATGAAAACTTCTTTCTTCGTAAGATAGTAAAATTTCAGTATTAGAATCACTCAGCATTGATAAAGTATTCACTAATGGCTTTAGAGACTAGAAATATTGAAAAATATTACATTATTTGGATAAAATTCTGTAAAATAATACATTAAACTTTAAAAATATATATATAATTAATCAATCTATTTGACTATTCAAAGCACAAAAAATCATTTACAATATTTGAAAAAATTAAACTTTAATTCTTGAACTGAACTTGAAATAATGAAATATGATTAACTGAAATAATACTTTTTTTGAATGGAGAAACAAACATTCAAAAGAATTCTCTGAAGAAATTAAAAATAAAAATATTTGAATGTATATATTTATTGTCAGAAGTGATCCTATATATATAAACAAAAAAGTGCCTCATGCTTTCAGGGACCTTGAAAATTTGGTAGTATATTTCAGTATTTAAATCAACAAATTGGTAACCATTAAAAATATTATTTTACTATTACCAGTATCTGTTGCATTTATAGAACAATCATTTTTAGAGTTAAAACTGATCAAGACTTTCTTTACTTTTGATCTTGTCTGTTGAAAGAGATATTTCTACAGAACCATGCTTTTTGGTATATATGATGTAATTTCCATAGCTTTACTGTAATTACAAATCATAATTTTGGTGAGAATATTTCTATTTTACTTTAAACTTACAAGACTTCTTAACACTATTAAATTATAATATTTTATGTTTCTTCAAATTAAAATCACATAACCCAATAATCATTTCTAAACTTATTGTGATAGTGTCCTACTTTTTTGGATTAATAAGATACCATGTGCAAGATATTAAAAAAGATGATGATAAAGTAATTATATATTTCTTCTAAATCATTTCTAATCAATTGTCATTCAAACTGTCTGAAACAGAATAAACAACTTATATCCACTTATTCTTAGTAGAGAAACATTTGGGATAATACATTACTTATCAAGAATAGTAAAAGAAATGTCAAATATAAAATGAGTATAATTTCAATTATCAAAATTACCTTGTTACTTTACTATTTTAATGTTAAAATACATTATGATAATTAACTTTACTAAACAATACTACTTCCAATACACCGTAACTTCAACAGACTTACTTCTAGAATAACCAGAACGGTGCTAAAATCGCTTTAATTTGTTTCACTAACATTTTCGAACCTTCTGGTTCTTCTTCAGGTGTGAAGAAGAACCAGAAGGTTCGAAAACGTTAGTGAAACAAATTAAAGCAATTTTAGCACTGTTTTGGTTATTCTAGAAGTAAGTCAATTAACTTTACTGTTGAAAGCAGTTGTCACATAAGAATGTTCTATTTCATTTTCAATATGATTTCATTTTGTAAATTAATTTTGAAATAAACCATAATTAACACAAGAAATAATTTATAGAGAAATATTTAATTATAATAAAAAGTATAGTATAGTTTATGTTTAAAAACACACACAAAAACAAACAAGCACTAAAGTGTGAAAGTACGTACATTCCTTTGATAGTAATGATATGTGACCAGAGGATCAGCACCTCTTTGGTGCCTTGTCAGGACTGAGTAAGGATGTCACTGTGTTGCACGAGACACGTTGGTGACATCTCCTTACTCAGTCCTGATGAGGCACCAAAGAGGTGCCAACCCTCTGGTCACAAATACCTTTGCCTTCCATTATTATTAGGCACTTTCAAGCAGAATTTTAGTTAATCAAGTTGAAACAGTTTACAAATTATTTACAATATCACAACAGTAAGATGCACACAGTGTAATCACAAATGAACAAATTTTTAGATGCAAAAAAAAGATTTTTTTCATAATTTAGGTAAAATTTATATTATATATAGCAATGATTGAATAATGACTTTTCTTGCAAATAACTGTTTTAAAATGTTTCTATTAAAATATTTTAAGAGAATGAAAACAATTGTATTGAACTTTTACATTCAAATTTGCATTTCTTAACATTTAAAAATACAAAAATTCTACATTTTTTAGAACATGACAAGTACTGTACATACATAACTAACAAATGCCATTAAAATGTTAATCATTCCAATTATTTTATAATTGCATAAGTAACATTAAATAATTAAAAATGAATTATAACTAACATCATTCTACAACTCAGTTTTTAGAGATAAAGTTGTGCTTCTTTCAGAACAAAAACGCTTGTACAAAGAAAAGCTTCTTTCAATAATCACTGAAACATACTTCATTTTTAACTCTAAATTCTATACTTTGTCTTCCTTAACTAATTTCTCAATATTTGGGTTCTTTGCCAAACTTTGTTGCAATTTGTCTAATGTAGAACTGTCCAATTTGCTTACTGCTTACTAAATAATTTTCCACTGTTATTCAAAAAAGAAGCTTGTTTTTCTTTTAATAGCTGTTTTACACTTTGGCACAGAAACTTAAATGTCAGAAACACAATAAAGATTGTCCTGAAGTTTAGTTTCCTTCATTAATACCTTTGTGTTTGTACATTTGTAAGAACTCTACTTATCTAAACTTTTTACAAATGCAAATTTTTTGAAAATTTTTAGTGTAGAAGGCTGCATTCTTAATCCATGTACTCCATCTGGTAACTAGATGATTTGGCATGGTCAGATCAATTCTCTCTTTATAAATGTTTATAGAAAAAATATTCACACCTTAGAAATCAACTCCAGCAATAGTTCAACAAAAACATTTTCAATCTAATTTAATAGGTCTTCATCAATTGAAAATGTTTTTTTTTTTTTTTTTTCATGAAGCTTTTTTGCTGGAGTTGATTTCTAAGGTGTAAATTTATTTTCTGGCATTCCCTCCAGTTTCTGTATGTTGATATTGACAGGAAACTAACAAAACTTTTTTCATTAATGAATTCATTTTGTGAGTATTCTGAGCAAATAGTTTCATACACAGTGCAAAGTGTGGCCAAGCAGGACACATGGCTTAAATTAGGGTAAAGAAGTTTTATATTAGACCCTGCTACCAGCATATATGCTGCTTGATCAGTAACTAACAGCCAACTTTTACATTAAAGCCAAATGATTTGCTGGATTGATTATCATGCTTTGAGATATTTATATATGCATACTTTTACATATTCAATCAATCAATTTATTAATTCCTTTAAGAGTTAAAACCCCTGGAATGGGAGAAAATACATTATATACTTTTACATATTTAATTTTTGAAAGCCATTTGGTCAAGCATGCATCATTAAATAATTGCATAATGGTTTTTGTATTGAGTTTTCCATGTGGTACTGTACATTTTATTGGGGAAATGGGTTTCCCCATTAAGTGGAGTAACCAAAACATTTAAAACATGCCATTTTAAGGAATGTGATCTTGTCCATTATCAAGACAACTGAATGGCCTCCAATAATTGTCAAAATCTTATTCATTGTATCTAGACTATTAATGATGCCATCTATGTTCTTGTGAATACAGATGGCTTCACAGTAGATAATTATAAGTTATAAAAGTTGTAATACCTGAAAGAGAGTCAAGTTTTTTAAGAAATAGGGGAGGAAAAATGAACCATAAGCTACGAAGGTGAAATTTATAGATTCATCTGCACATAGTGCTTTTAGACGAAATTATCATAGACTTAATTGGATTTTATTTGACCTCAAATGTTTTCATTGCATGCCAGTTACCCTTCATTTTCAATATGATTTCATTTTGTAAATTAATTTTGAAATAAACCATAATTAACACAAGAAATAATTTATAGAGAAATATTTAATTATAATAAAAAGTATAGTATAGTTTATGTTTAAAAACACACACAAAAACAAACAAGCACTAAAGTGTGAAAGTACGTACATTCCTTTGATAGTAATGATATGTGACCAGAGGATCAGCACCTCTTTGGTGCCTTGTCAGGACTGAGTAAGGATGTCACTGTGTTGCACGAGACACGTTGGTGACATCTCCTTACTCAGTCCTGATGAGGCACCAAAGAGGTGCCAACCCTCTGGTCACAAATACCTTTGCCTTCCATTATTATTAGGCACTTTCAAGCAGAATTTTAGTTAATCAAGTTGAAACAGTTTACAAATTATTTACAATATCACAACAGTAAGATGCACACAGTGTAATCACAAATGAACAAATTTTTAGATGCAAAAAAAAGATTTTTTTCATAATTTAGGTAAAATTTATATTATATATAGCAATGATTGAATAATGACTTTTCTTGCAAATAACTGTTTTAAAATGTTTCTATTAAAATATTTTAAGAGAATGAAAACAATTGTATTGAACTTTTACATTCAAATTTGCATTTCTTAACATTTAAAAATACAAAAATTCTACATTTTTTAGAACATGACAAGTACTGTACATACATAACTAACAAATGCCATTAAAATGTTAATCATTCCAATTATTTTATAATTGCATAAGTAACATTAAATAATTAAAAATGAATTATAACTAACATCATTCTACAACTCAGTTTTTAGAGATAAAGTTGTGCTTCTTTCAGAACAAAAACGCTTGTACAAAGAAAAGCTTCTTTCAATAATCACTGAAACATACTTCATTTTTAACTCTAAATTCTATACTTTGTCTTCCTTAACTAATTTCTCAATATTTGGGTTCTTTGCCAAACTTTGTTGCAATTTGTCTAATGTAGAACTGTCCAATTTGCTTACTGCTTACTAAATAATTTTCCACTGTTATTCAAAAAAGAAGCTTGTTTTTCTTTTAATAGCTGTTTTACACTTTGGCACAGAAACTTAAATGTCAGAAACACAATAAAGATTGTCCTGAAGTTTAGTTTCCTTCATTAATACCTTTGTGTTTGTACATTTGTAAGAACTCTACTTATCTAAACTTTTTACAAATGCAAATTTTTTGAAAATTTTTAGTGTAGAAGGCTGCATTCTTAATCCATGTACTCCATCTGGTAACTAGATGATTTGGCATGGTCAGATCAATTCTCTCTTTATAAATGTTTATAGAAAAAATATTCACACCTTAGAAATCAACTCCAGCAATAGTTCAACAAAAACATTTTCAATCTAATTTAATAGGTCTTCATCAATTGAAAATGTTTTTTTTTTTTTTTTTTCATGAAGCTTTTTTGCTGGAGTTGATTTCTAAGGTGTAAATTTATTTTCTGGCATTCCCTCCAGTTTCTGTATGTTGATATTGACAGGAAACTAACAAAACTTTTTTCATTAATGAATTCATTTTGTGAGTATTCTGAGCAAATAGTTTCATACACAGTGCAAAGTGTGGCCAAGCAGGACACATGGCTTAAATTAGGGTAAAGAAGTTTTATATTAGACCCTGCTACCAGCATATATGCTGCTTGATCAGTAACTAACAGCCAACTTTTACATTAAAGCCAAATGATTTGCTGGATTGATTATCATGCTTTGAGATATTTATATATGCATACTTTTACATATTNTCTGGGAATGGAACCGCTTGGCCACTTTAATAGTATCAATATATTATCTTCTCGACTATAACACAAAGTCACTGCTCAAAAATGCCTTTCGTAATAATAATAGGCAAAAATATTTACCCATTTTAGTGCATTTTAATTAATATATATTAAAGCATTTTTATATAGTTGTTATATACTTATTATTTTGCTTTTGAGTTCATACTTGATAAATAATAATTTTTAGGAAACAACAGGAAAATGTAAAAGATATCAAACTTTAAATTATTAGAATTATATGCTACATAATTTATCAAATTTAGCTATTTCTGAACTTTAAATCCATCACCTTGTAATTTCATAAAGAATTATTGCCTACAAGCTTCAATCACTTAGCTTCTCATTTGTCATATTTATCAGATTTATAATTAAGGCAATTAAAGTAGAATTTGCCTATATAATTAATCACAAATGATTGAATCTTCTCACTTTTTCATAATATATACAATCTCCAACTAAAAGCAGATCTGGCTGTGAAAAATTTGAATTAGTTTCTCCCCATTTAAGTACATCAGCTTTGACAGATCCCAAAAAATGATGTTTGTTTTCCTCAATGTTAATCTCCAGAAGAGGCAGTAATTCCGGAAGGTCAGTCAAAATAACATTTCCACTGAAATAGGATACAGTTATTAATTGTTTAGAAATGCATTATATGTATATGTATACATACTGTAGGTATTCACCCGATACATGCGGCAACAAGTCCAACTAAACCAGTTCCGGATCCTATATCTATTACATTCTTCCCCAGAAGTAATGGATATTCATTGTTACTTGTCATGTTTAAATAGTCTAAATATTTTGCTAGTACTAATCCTGCATCCTGAAGAAAATATGGCCCGCAGGCTATGATAAGTTGGACAGCGCTGACAGTGATAAAGTCACTGTCAAAGTCACTGTCACTGCTACAAAGGCAAAATCTATTTTTTACTTAATTTACTTTCAAATAATGTACTTGAACATAAATTAGCTNGTTCCGGAGCGTTGTGACGCAGTCCGGAGGGACTGCGTCACAGCGCTCTGGAATAGATTTTGCTACAAACGCAAAATCTATTTTTTACTTAATTTACTTTCAAATAATGTAAATAATCTATATAGTACTTGAACATAAATTAGGTAACTCTCACACTTTTTACTTTTATTTATACAAGCTAATCATTATTGAAAAAGTTAAAAATTTCAATGTTTTTGCTATGGTTTAGAATATATTAAATCTCCCAATTCTTTTTCAAGATCAACCAAAATTGATTTCAATTCTAAAGAATTTCTTTCCTTTATTTTTGATCATATTGACATATTTTACCATCCCAAACATTANATATTTTGCTAGTACTAATCCTGCATCCCAAACAACGCAACCGACATCTCCAACTTCACACTGATTAATTTTAAGCACCACATTAACACTTTCAACTTCTACTTCCCGGGAAAACGTGCTCTCTACCGCTGCCATATTGATTTCCTCCATAAAAAAAATCCTACGCGTTGTTGCCAGATGTGTAATTCATAATACAAAAACGTAATATGCACAACCTACGCAGCTTACGAGATTGAGACAGGCCGGGAAATTTGACGTCAAACAATAGCGCAGTGCTGCCACCTTCACAATAGCATGACACTATACTAATACAAAATCCAGTCACTAGTAATTACAATATGCTAGCTACTTGGTAGCTAGCATACTTTTACAAATTTTAGAAACAAATTATTATATGGATTAACCACTCTAAAACAGATCCCAAAAATGAAATTGCAATGCACACTTACATTTCTAGCTAATTATTTATGAAAAATAAGAATACATTAAACAAATTTGTTCACATTGCAAATATTTCTTAGGAAGATGTAGATGAGTAACAAAACCTAACATAAAATTTGATAACAGTGATCAGCGCTGTCCAACTGGCGGCCCACGGGCCGTATAAGGCCTGCCAAATAATTTTTACGGCCCGCAAGTACATTTTACTATGAATAAATTTATGTTACTAAATTATTATTATTAATAAAATTATTTTACTACCGTGTTTCCCCGAAAATAAGACAGTGTCTTATATTAATTTTTGCTCTGAAAAATGCGCTGTCTTATTTTCAGGAAATGTCTTTATTTTCCAGGAAGAAGAATTCACATTTATTATTGAACAAAAAAATTCCCAAGTCGAACTTAGACGAGAGTGACGTATATCCGGTGTGTCGAACTGTCGCCTTTTTATAGCGTCAACATCGGACTCGCTGACCAATTAGTGCTTACTGAACCGTAGCACTTTGCAAATGTCATGTGGTTTATCAACCTTCTTGGCCCCCGAAATGTTTGGTGAAGAAAATATGGCCCGCAGGCTATGATAAGTTGGACAGCGCTGACAGTGATAAAGTCACTGTCAAAGTCACTGTCACTGCTACAAAGGCAAAATCTATTTTTTACTTAATTTACTTTCAAATAATGTAAATAATCTATATAGTACTTGAACATAAATTACGTAACTCTCACACTTTTTACTTTTATTTATACAAGCTAATCATTATTGAAAAAGTTAAAAATTTCAATGTTTTTGCTATGGTTTAGAATATATTAAATCTCCCAATTCTTTTTCAAGATCAACCAAAATTGATTTCAATTCTAAAGAATTTCTTTCCTTTATTTTTGATCATATTGACATATTTTACCATCCCAAACATTACATTTTAAAGTTGCATAATAAACAAAGTCTCCTTGAACCCTTGTTCAAACCAAATTCATTCCTTCCACTAATATTTAGTGATTGCTCCATGGATAAATTTCGATTAGATAAGACTTTCTAATTACATCAAAATTAGTTGGCATTTCTTGGATAAAAACTATAACTATTGTTTTAGTTCTGTCAATTCAGTTATTTGTTACCAGTTAATATTTGAAGTTTGAACTGGTTTCTCACAGAGATAATTCAAAAATCTAATGAAGTGTTTGAAATTCTATTACAAATGTTTTTACAAAAGATATATGGCTTTTGAAATTTGGAACTAAAAATCTATTAATGGCACCAGTGCCGGCCCGAGGAAAATTTTAGAATGGAGCGAGATCCTATTATGGAGCCCCTCTTGGTTGCCCCTAATTTATACCCTTTAATTTTCTTAAACACTGTGGTGCCCCCAAAAACTTAGCACCTGGAGCGGTTGCTCCGTTCGCTTTATGGTAGGGCCAGTTCTGAATGGCACCATGCACAAATTTATTTTTTAAATAGAAATTCAAATTCCTAGTTTATTCTTAATTAATTAATGTAATTTAGACTCAAAAATTCATTGACGTTCATAGGTAACATTGAAGAGCTTTAATAGTTAGTTTGTTTAGTTAAGTTATGGCAACACAATACTTGGGTGATCTGCCTAGAGAAGATGCCTTCCGGGAGATCTTTTTAAGAGTAACTGGCCCCTATTCAGGCATTACAGACATGGAGAAAACCTGGAAAACTCCACGTGGCCAGCCTGTCCTGGCGAGGTGCAAACCCACGACCGAACTCCCAGTGTTCTGGGAACAGAACCGCTTGGCCACTTTAATAGTATCAATATATTATCTTCTCGACTATGACACAAAGTCACTGCTCAAAAATGCCTTTCATAATAATAATAATACAGTAGAACCTCAAAAACTCGGCTCTCGATAACCCGGCACTCCGGATAACTCGGCCACACCCTGGCAGGGCAAAAAAATCCTTAGTTAATTAATTTTCATTATAGACAGTTTTATAAAAGTATAAAAGCTCTCGTAAAGTATTTTTCTGAGGTCTGTCTTATCAGGTAAATTACTGTACACAGTGTATACATTAATTTTCATTTTCATGTAGTAAAGGCTCTATGCCTTCATAAAGGACGTACTTTTCCTTTGTTTAAGGGTATTTGGGCAGTTTATTCTCTGTTATATTCTCAAGTAAACAATACATACAAGTACAGTACAGTATTTTCTGAGGAAACACTCGTACTTATTTTTTTTAACCCCATTCCCGATAACCCAGCATTTTCACAAACTCGGCCACCCTTCGGTCCACATTAGGCCGAGTTTTCGAGGTTCTACTGTAATAGGCAAAAATATTTACCCATTTTAGTGCATTTTAATTAATATATATTAAAGCATTTTTATATAGTTGTTATATACTTATTATTTTGGTTTTGAGTTCATATTTGATAAATAATAATTTTTAGGAAACAACAGGAAAATGTAAAAGATATCAAACTTTAAATTATTAGAATTATATGCTACATAATTTATCAAATTTAGCTATTTCTGAACTTTAAATCCATCACCTTGTAATTTCATAAAGAATTATTGCCTACAAGCTTCAATCACTTAGCTTCTCATTTGTCATATTTATCAGATTTATAATTAAGGCAATTAAAGTAGAATTTGCCTATATAATTAATCACAAATGATTGAATCTTCTCACTTTTTCATAATATATACAATCTCCAACTAAAAGCAGATCTGGCTGTGAAAAATTTGAATTAGTTTCTCCCCATTTAAGTACATCAGCTTTGACAGATCCCAAAAAATGATGTTTGTTTTCCTCAATGTTAATCTCCAGAAGAGGCAGTAATTCCGGAAGGTCAGTCAAAATAACATTTCCACTGAAATAGGATACAGTTATTAATTGTTTAGAAATGCATTATATGTATATGTATACATACTGTAGGTATTCACCCGATACATGCGGCAACAAGTCCAACTAAACCAGTTCCGGATCCTATATCTATTACATTCTTCCCCAGAAGTAATGGATATTCATTGTTACTTGTCATGTTTAAATAGTCTAAATATTTTGCTAGTACTAATCCTGCATCCCAAACAACGCAACCGACATCTCCAACTTCACACTGATTAATTTTAAGCACCACATTAACACTTTCAACTTCTACTTCCCGGGAAAACGTGCTCTCTACCGCTGCCATATTGATTTCCTCCATAAAAAAAATCCTACGCGTTGTTGCCAGATGTGTAATTCATAATACAAAAACGTAATATGCACAACCTACGCAGCTTACGAGATTGAGACAGGCCGGGAAATTTGACGTCAAACAATAGCGCAGTGCTGCCACCTTCACAATAGCATGACGGGAATGCGCTTAGAAGTAAAAATGATTCACCAAGCTAATTGGCTGAAAGTTATCACGTGACTCAACGTCACTGCCCCCTCTCTCTCTCTCCCGCATCGATACTTAATTGCATTACTCGTATCGGACAAAAAAAAAACTAAGAACGAGTTGTGTAACTTTTCCGGCTGTTATGAGATTTTATTTTAAAAATAATTTTTTTATATTATTAATCATAACAAATAAATAAAATCGTGTGACGCCATCTGTTATAAGATTTTGTTATAATTGCCCGATTTTGCAGTCGGGCATTTTTAATTATTGTATTATAAAATGGCAAAACGCTTGATTTTGAGGGTAGAGATGAGTTTTATATTAAAAAATACAAAAAAAAAACTAAATTCTAACAAGTAAAATCTTTATTAAGCCCGACTGCACTAGAGATATGACAAGTGATCAACCTTTATTATCCTCTCGACCTTTAACCACGAAAATTTAAAAACATCAATGCTTCTTATACACAAGCTACCAAGCCAAGTTTCGTTTCTTAATCTTTACCACATTTTGAGATATTACAGAGGTTGCGGCGGACGTTTCTGCGATGAAAACGTAGGGCGAAACCTCTCTATTAAACTAGTGTGACCATTTATTTTTTCCCTCAAAATGGGACATCTACTAATTTTTAGGTAATAGTATGAGTATTCAAGAAAACGCATATTTCTTCATATTTTTTTATTTATTAACGAAGAGAGAAGGAATGAACATGTAAAAATGAATAATTTATATGATCTTATATTTTTCTGAAAAACAGATTTGCTTTAGTATATTTGGTGTTGATTTCAAATAAGCATGAAATTCTTGGTAGGATTTCTTAAAATTTACTTTGGTAATTAACATTGCTTTAAGAACTACGACTTTCAACTGTGTTTTTTCGCTTATTCATAATAGAAAAGACCCTTTCAACGGGTGCAATAGTGCCGGGAAGACATAAAATATATTCATTAATTATACGAAAGTTCGTATGATTTAAACTGTGAAAACATTTGAACAATTCAACCCAACGACTTTTTCGGTTGAAACATTTCCAGTGTTCCATTCTGTCACTTTTTTCGATGTAATGTAGTTAGAAACAAGTGAATACTTGTCAAATACTTCTGTATCTTGGTTACAATTAATAAATCCCCAAGTTAATCAATACATCCATTACACTTTGAATTTCTCCTCACGTAAATATTTTGGTTAAATTCGCCCATTCAAATATTTCTAATACTTCAAAGAACAAAGTCCACAGCTCCGAATATTCTTTGCTTATTTTATAGAAGTCAACAGCTGTAGTTTTCATACATTATTTATCAACACCACTGCAGCCACTTTAATGCAATTTTGCTATTAATTGCAGATAATTAAAAATGATGTGATAAATATTACCAGTTTCACTGTTGGAAGAGAAAACCTTTACCTAAACTTTTTATACGTTCTCCGTAGAGTCTGTCTATTTCAAGTTATTAACTACCGTCCTTCTTCTCGAAGGCTTTGTAGATTTCTTCTTCCAAGTTGTTTCGGCCGAGGCACTATTTTCTCTCAATGGCGTCCTTTTCATTTCTTTTATCAGTGAGCAAATTGTAGGGTTTTTCTAAAATCCTACAATTTTCTCATTCCTTAGAATTCTGTGCTTACTACTTATCTCCTTTATAGATCGAACAGTGGGCCTTGTGGTATTTGACTACCACAGCGTGTGATAGAACTTCCTGTGCTGAAACGTTTGGAAGGATGAATATCTACAAACTGTTTAAGATAAAGATGACATGAATATCGACGGCCGAGCGGTCAAGCCTATCGCTCTGGGGGACCCGGGTTCGAATCCGAACGGGTCGAAAAATCCCCAGGAATTTTTCGGGGGGTGGTCCGTTCGGATATGTCGGGCCCCGTCCCTCACTAACGTAATGGGCTTGCAAAAAGAGGCCCCTTAGTGCCACAGGGCGGAAAGAGTTAAAAAAAAGTATGTTACTGTAACATTTATATGTTACTGTAGGCCTATAATAGTACAATTTAGTTAGTTAAGTTATGGCAATGTTATACTTGGGCGTTCTGTCTAGGGGGATGCCTTCTGGGAGGTCTTTTTAAGGGTTTAAGGGAAACTGGCCCCTATTTAGGCGTTACAGGCGTAAAGAAAACCCGGAAAACTCCACATGGCCAGCCAGTCCGAACGAGGCGCAAACCCACGACCAAACTACCAGTGTTCAGGGTATGAAGACTGCTTGGCCACTGGTGGGCCGTACAATTCAGCAAATTCGCTGTAGAGGAAATTGCCGTGAACTTTGATGTTAAACACAATAATATAACGAAACGATTACGTTGTCTCAGTTTATATGAAAATATACAGGGAGGGATGCAATAGGTGAGAGGCCCGATTGAATTTTTTTTTTTTTTGCGGGGCCTCTCAAACTTTAAATAACAAAATTAATTAACAGTTAATTTACATATTGAAATATAGATTTTACATATTTATTAAAACAAAATCCAAGATCTAATTATAAAAATCAAAAGTCATGAAAGTAGACAAATTTCTACATTAAAAAACCTGTACCAAATATAAATACAGTAGAGCCTCGAAAACTCGGCACTCGATAACCCGGCACTCCGGATAACTCGACCACATCCTGGCAGGGCAAAAAAAATCCTTAGTTAATTAATTTTCATTATAGACAGCTTTATAAAAGTATAAAACCTCTCATAAAGTATTTTTCTGAGGTCTGTCTAATCAGGTAAATTACTGTACACAGTGTATTCATTAATTTTCATTTTCATGTAGTAAAGGCTCTATGTCTTCATAAAAAATGTACTTTTCCTTTGTTTAAGGGTATTTGGGCAGTTTATTCTCTGTTATATTCTCAAGTAAACAATACATACAAGTACAGTACAGTATTTTCTGAGGAAACACTCGTACTTATTTTTTT
>NW_019384547.1:103246-105595 GCF_000671375.1 Centruroides sculpturatus | reverse complement strand
TACAGTTAAGGTTTTAACGAAGTTCGAGCGAATACATAATTAGCAAAAAAAAGTCGAAATAAAGTGATTAAACAAAAATTATTATAAATATCGTAAATAACAGTTCACAAATGCATATATAGAGATATTTTTTGAAGGGGGGAAATGGTCTTCACAATTTGAAATCGATCCAACACACTGTGCGCGAATGCTCGTGTAAATGCGCGCCATCTATCGTAGGATAAATATACTTCGCGGGAGTGTATTAAAAAATTAAAAAAACTTTCCAAAGTTTTATGGCAATCGTACTATGCCACAAACCTTCGCCAGAGTATATTAAACAACTTCCCAAAGTTTCACGGCAATCGGATAAACGGTGTGGTAATGCATGAAGGACAGACACACATACATTCATTTATATATATATATAGATAAACCTATAAAGAGATGTTTTATATGTTCCGAAGTTTTTGTTCTGTAAAATCTTCTAAAATAGTATTAAAATCCAACTAGCTTGCTTCTCGACTCTCAATCGACATGATCGCTAAACTGTTTAATCTATTCTGTAATTTGAAACTATTTTTAAATATATAAATTTTGATGTCGTGCGGGGACCCTTCAAGCGCGGGACCCAATTGGCACAAATCGCATCAATCGCCTCAAATCCGGCCCTGAAAACATATTTTAAATTATCATCATGTTACTGAACGTCATTTAGTAAAATCGTTATAAAAAGTTTTAATTAGCATAGTTTTGAGTTTTTGTAAATCTGAATAACATTTTGAATAAAATTCATTTGTTTCCACACAATTTTATTCATATAATCACAAAATTAAGCCCGGGCCCACCAGTAGTCAAGCGGTCTTCGTTCTCTAAACACTGAGAGTTTGATAGAGGGTTCGCGCCTCGTTCAGACGGGCTGGCTACGTGGAATTTATCGGGTTTTCTTTACGTCTGTAACGCCTAAATAGGGGCCGAGTTTTCTTTAAAAAGACCTCCCAGAAGGCATCCTCTTAGGCTGATCGCCCAAGTGTTGCGTTTTCATAACTAAACAAACAAAATTCAGCCGTATAACTGAATTAACTGTAATGGAAACCCCCGAGACCTATCGACCCGGAAGTTTTCTAGCGGAAGAGCTTTCTAGATACAGTAGCGCGTGTGCAGTACCAGAGGGAAAAAATGAGAAGAAAATACAGGTTTTTGTAAGATTTTTACAATTTTAGATTGCTTATATTTCAGCGACCGCTTTATACAAATCTTGAAATTTTGCACACTATCTAAGAAAATAATTTACCTTTGAACGAGACGATATATTCGAAATTACTATAGGTGTTTAAAAGCGAAGAAATCGACCCCCGAAAATCGGCAACTCTAATTTCTGTATGTGTAGTCAGTCAGTGACTTTTTTACTTGTCGGGGAGTCACTATCGTAACTTCTCATCTAAGACATTAGATTATTAGATCAAATTTCATTCGTTATTATTAAATACTGAACGTCCTCAATATATATCACACTTGAGTTCCTAAAAGGCTTCGTAAACAAAGTGATGGTGTACATCGAATATCAATTTCTCACCGAAATAACATTATATGGAAGATATAATACTTTCCAGACCAACTAAAAACAATTTATCTGAAAGTGTCTAATGTACAATAAGAAACAGTTTACAGTATATAAAAATATCGCTACTTGTTACCACGTTTAGTATCCCACGCTGTCCACTACGGCACCTCATCAAAACATATTGTATTGTGATGAAAACCTCAAATTGTACTCTATATACTTACACTGTACATAGAATCCGACGACTATTCTTTTTTTGTAATGTCATCTATCTCCACGATTACACCAAGCTAACACACATCTGGTGTTACCGTTACCATTTGTTTTCATCATTTTCATTATAATCTTTACTTGTATTTTCCTTACAATAAGTTAATGTATTATTTCATTGCATCCATTTATTCCTTAATTCAATTCTGAATCACTTATATTTTGTATGTTTTTATAATAAACTTGTATGTATTGTACCCACGTTTATACCTGTTCTGCATAATATCCTGTTTGTCAAAATAATAAATGACAGGCAGGTGCTATGGTGCTTCTCATGCCTTCATTTCACACTTTCCTATCTCCATTTCTTTTCACACACTGCTCACATGCGTTTTTTCTTACAACTTCAGATAAAGCAGAATCCGATCCGATCATACGAATAGCTCTTCTCTCTCTTTAATCACATATGCTCCAGAACTCCTTTTGTTGTCATGGCCGGTGTGTATACAGTAGAGTCTTGTCCATGTTTTGACCCACCTCTGTCCCTCCGGACCGCGTCACAGCGCTCCGGAACTCCTTTTGTTGTCATGTGTGTA
>NW_019384547.1:83606-97006 GCF_000671375.1 Centruroides sculpturatus | reverse complement strand
GTTTGTTCCTCACTCCGCTCGGCAATTCGCGTACATTACGTCGTTATAAACCCTCCCACTAATCCAGTTTTATTTTGAAGCTGTTTGATGGTCTTTTAATAATCCTTTAATCTCTTGCAATATAACAACTTCTATATCATCATCATTTGCATGGCAGAAAGAGGCAAACGATGCACTTGTCCCTCCCTGGGATAGAGTAAGAAATTTCACAAATTATTATCATAAAAGTAATTGGGATATGTAACGTGGACTGTTGGATGTTTTGATGCAATCAATATCGTATTTTATTATACTGTACTGTTGTGTCGCTATCTGGACTCACCTGTTATCTGCCGATCAACATTCGAGAGAGTCGGCCCTCCAAATAGTAATTTTTTATCAATTGCTTCGCATGAGAGGAGTTTCAGCAAACTAAAATTAATTAAAAATTACATGCGGGCAACAATGACCCAAATGAGACTTAACATATTAACAATAGAACACGAGTCAACACAAAATATAAATTTTGAAGATGTGATTTCCGAGTTTGCAACTGTTAAAGCTAGAAAGAAGAACTTTTAAGTGTTGGTACATAATATGTGAAAGAATGTTTAAATAATCGTGAACTTCTTGTGTTGATATTTATAACAAATAATGACTTCATAAAATTTGTACTCGGCAAAAAATGTGAAATGTCTTTTTTCTTCAAATGTAAAAAAGTTGCACTGTTTGCAGGTTGATTATTCTAATAAATATCGATATCTTCGTCAAACTATAACATGCTAAAATTTATTCATAACTTTCGTATCATTGATAAATTTTGAAAATAACTTTGATACCGCTATGAAAGTACAGTAATACCTCGTTGACTTCGGTTATCGTCGATTTTTTCCACGAAAAATTTGTCTCGATTTTCGGCGGTTGCCTCGGATTTTGTCGGCGTGCTCGTGTGACCTCGCTGCTAATTTTGCAAAAACAAAGGGTGACGTTTCCTGCTCAGTGTGGCGTTGTTTCTCGTTGTGTAAGCATTACCCCGTGCGTCTAGCCAAACAATTCCATTGGTTTTCTTTCGTTTTAGCTGTAGCATGGAACGAAAGAAAGATTTCAGAGCCAACAGCCATTCGAACAGTGGTGTAGCGAGGGTGCAAGGGGTTGTAATGTCCCTGGCGCCACTAGCAG
Source organism: Centruroides sculpturatus (assembly GCF_000671375.1). Classification (NCBI taxonomy): domain Eukaryota; kingdom Metazoa; phylum Arthropoda; class Arachnida; order Scorpiones; family Buthidae; genus Centruroides; species Centruroides sculpturatus. The sequence goes on along the minus strand of NW_019384547.1, from coordinate 95,848 downwards.
AGGAACGCCCAAATGGTCTCCAAGACAAACTATATGTTTCTGGAGGGGGAGGGGCTCCAATGAAGTGTTGTGCCCCGGGCGCCAGTTATGTTCGCTACGTCACAGCATTCGAATGCCATGTTAAATGTTCATTTATTCTTTACATTAGTCTTTTATATTCATTTTATATTAATTTCTTATTGTTTATAGTATTAAACACTATATTTATTCTCTGTAAAATGTGTTTTTTGATATGTATTTTGGAGTGGCTAGAATGAATTAATTGGATTTACATTGATTCATATGGAACTGTATGCCTCGGATTTCTCCAATTGTTTTCGGACGGATTATCGACGAAAACTGAGGTACCACTGTAATAGCTTTGTATGTTTTAACAGAGGTCCATTAAACTTTCAATATGCCAGAGTGTTGACCGTAAGTCAGCCTGGATTCTGGGACCCTTAGCCAGATGTTTTGGCTTAATGACGCAATAAGCAACAATGACAATGGTATCTTCCATATGACACATGGTGATCATATGGAAGATACCACATGGTGATCATAGAATACCTTGACACAGAAGACACATGGTGATCATAGAATACCTTGTATTCTATGACCTTGACCACGGTCACATGGAAAAATCACCATAATTAAAACCCACCGATCACCGCGATATCGAAAAATACCGTATCGCTCATTTATTAATAAAAATAAAAATAAATCGAATCTGGAAAGTTAAAATTAAACAAATAAATTACAAGAAAAATTTCATTTAAAAAAAATTCATTTTTATTTTTAAAAAATAATTTCATTTTATTTTATTTTTTTAATATTTTTATTATTCTTTAAAATATTATAAAATAATTTATTAGAACTTTAAATAAAAAAACAAATTAAACAGAATAATTTATTCCCAGAATCTTTCAAATTCCTGGTTATATTTTCAGAGAGGGCGTTGCTGTACGTCATTAATGGCAGTGTCGTTGAATCGACGTTTATAGTGTGAAAAACAACACAAGACGATGGCCACTGTACCTCCAAATGCGCTCGTTAGTAAAAAGAAAAAACATTTTATAGGAGTTCCAGCCCCTTTAGGCTATGTTGCCGGAGTTGGTAGAGGGTAAGTTAAAATGAAATCTTGAAATCTTAAAAATTGAACGTCGATCGTCATGAATGCAACGTCTTGTCGATTCTTTTCTTAAATTAAATATTTTTATTAAATCAGAACAAATCAAATTGATTTTAGAAATCTAACAAGTGGGAAAATAAGTTTATATTTTACTCAAAACAACAATCTCTCTATTATGGATATTATCACTATACAAAGTATTGTAAACCTGATACAATTACACACAGAATGATATGGTTGGAACATTATCAGACCCACAGGAGCAAAAAAATCAATGGAACCATGCCTCTACCATACCAAAGTGCGGAGTTTTGTGTACTTTGGTATATGTGGAGTGTCGGTATGGTACGGGCAAAGCATCGGTCAAGGTTCACTATCGCTCAGCTTGATTGATGCAGGGCATGGAGAATAGGCAGTATACTAGTTCGTGGTAAAAACTGACTTTTGGAGATGAATATCTTGCGAGATGTTCAGGTATAGTTCCTCATTCCAAGTTCGCATCTTACCATAAACCTTTCTTACATTTGTTAATGTTGAACGTTTGTAAATAATGCTGTTTAAATAACACATTATTTTTAGAAATCTTTTATCATTCACTATAAGTAATTAAGAGTGAAAATAATTTAATTTTAGAATTGAGAATAAGTGAACTCGTGGTAGATCCAGGAAATCATTAATTTGAGCTCTCTGTTTTCAAATGTTATTGATTACGAAATTTATGTTTCTGCAATAAGAGCCTGTTTAATAATTCTTCACTAGATCCATTGATGTGGTAGATGATGTCTTTATGGTAAAAGTGGATTGACTTTTTCTGCATTCTAAAAAGGTAGTAGAAATGGTGTAAAGGTGTGGGGTGCAGCATTTAATAGCTTCTCTTCCTCAGTCTCTCCAAGGTATTATTTCATAAATGTGTTAAGTAGCTTAAAAACTAAACTGAAATACTTTGCTGTGATATTAACTACTGTCTCCATTCCTGACTCAACATACATGCATTATGCTTCTTTGATTGATTAGAAAGGAATATATATTTTTCATATAAATATAAATAATGGTGTCATAAATGTTCTCTACCAGTGGTAAAGAAAGTCTGACAATAACAATGTAACATCATAAATGTTTTTTCCACTAGCAGTGGAAAAAGTGGAAGTAGTGGAACACTATCACACACACACTAAAATTTTTATATAAATTAATACCAACTTTAAAGTAGATTTTCTGACTTTATTTCCAATGTACATTTATATATTGTTTCATTTGTTTGTTAATCCATGAATAGATCTATGAAGTAATATAGACAAAGAATTGCATTGCTATGTTTCATAAAATTGAAACCAAACTTGCACCAACCGCAATAAAAAAATAATCTGTAGTTGATTTGAAAACCTTTTTGACTCAATTTCTCCTCCATTTCTACAAAATGTTTACATAAAAAGTCAGAGATTACAAGCATTTTATAATTAAAAATAAAACAGTATGAATTTGAATACATTTAAATTTTTTAAAATTTGAAAAGTTTAGAGATTAAAGAAAAGCCAGAAATTTGTTAAACAAGAAATGAAAAGATGATGTGTTTTATGCACACATTACTTTTGCTTCAACATGTTTGAAATCATAAGTATGATTATGTACAGTACAATGTACGTTGATGCTAGTTTTTGTACTTGCTTGCATTAAGGAAACAGATGTGTATAAAATAGTTGTTGATAACTCCTGTAAAAAAAATCCAGCACCGAGTTGCTTAGCTTTCCTGGCAACATTTGGTGGCGCCATCTGATGTTATATTTTATTTAAAACTTTTTATATATTTTTTAATTATTATAAAATAGCAAAAAACTTAATTTTGATGGAAGGGATTGTTTTTATAAAAAAAAAAATTGTAAATGCTAATAACAAGTAAAGTTGTTAAATCAGACCCTACTTGAGATATGACATGATCCCCTTCATCTCTCTATCCCATTTACCTTTAACCACTAAAATTGAATAACATCAATCCCACTGATACACAAAACTCTCTGCAAAATTTCAGAAATTTCCAACAAAAAATACAGGAAATTATTAAGCTTCACAGAGGGTGAACAAAATTGTGCTGCACACATACACACTAACATCCATAATACAGAAAAAACCCTGAATTTTTTTTTTGCATTTCTCAACATTTCAAGTTCCTGAGTCCAAAAATATAAAAACCTTGAAGGATCAGTTTTTGATTTATTACCATTCTTTCTCTCTGTTATGTATGCCAGAAAAGCAATAAAAAATAAAAATGCAATATCAATTATATAACTAGACGTGTATAAATATTTGCAAAAACATTCTTGGCAGTAAAGTTTCTTTTCTCAACTCAAGCATGGCTTTGAAATGATGGCAGTGTGTACTTGAAAACACATTGTACAATTTCTAGTTATAAAAATATAGTTTTTGAATCACTATCTGCACATTGTAATTTCATAAAACTATTATATATGTACTACATATATTTCTTACTGTACTGTTATGTTGGTTGTTCTTAATAAATTGTAAAGATTCTTTATTTTACCCAACTGTTTTATGCTACTTCAACCTTTCAAGCATATCTTTATTTTCTCCATACAGTGTATCTGATGATGGTTATATCTTATTTTTTTATTAATGATATCATTATTCAAAATATAATTTATATATTTAGAAATAGGAAAAGTTGTGATTGATTTTAAGAATCCTACAGGAAACAAGAAAAAATGAACAGTCATTGTAAAGACATTTATTTATATATTTAGCAAAGTTTTTAACATGTAATGTTATTTTTCAAACTTTTGAAGAAGCATTAAATATAATTTGAAATATTTATTTATTTAATGAGAAGAAATTAAAATTTATCTTGTTTAATGATACATGTTAAATTTTAATATTTTTATTTTGCTTTAATAACTCCTTCAGAATTTTCTGATCTTTTTTGAACTTTTGTTTTTTGCCCTTAATTTCATTAAATGTTTCTACTAACTTAAACCAGTTATTATGTTAGGACTTATCACACCAGTGAATATGAACACAAAACTTCTTAAATTTATTATATATTTAACTTTACAAAACAAATATTTTTAAAAATAATTAAAACTAATATGTATAAAATATATAAAATATACCCAAAATGTATTTCACACTCTAAAATAGTCTTTCTTCAGTTGGTGTTTCAATTAAACTACAAGATAAAAATACAAAGTCATTTTGGCCTTTCAATATAATGATGAAGACATCAGAGTTAAAAAAACAGGCATTATCTCACAAGTGCAGTACAATAACTACTATTCTTTTTCATGTTTTCCATAACCAAGCCAGCCATAGAGAGTTCTATACACAATTAATTAAAATTAGTTACAGACCTCTCTAAGTATCTAACAATTAATCAAACCAGTGAATATGAACACAAATCAAATTTATGTTTATATTCAATGGTGTGATAAGCCAAGTAACTGGTTTAACTCAGTAGAAACATTTAAGATTATTGTGTTTATTTTTAGTTTTTTCAATACACTCTTTTAAACAACTATTATTAACCTTACAATTTTCTTTCAATAACTGATTCCACATTGAAATTTAAAATTAAATTATTCATCATAACAAATATTTGTTTTCATTAATTGTCATATATATAACTAACATATTTACCCTGTGTGTATTTAACTAGATGGAAATTTTCAATATGAAAATATAGTTTACAGTTAAAATTAATAAATTAAGTAGCAGAGTTAACTGTTATAAATGTAAAAATTATTAATAAAAAAAGGCAGAATAAACCAATAATGTAAGACAGTTAATGTTTTCATCCATGTTAAACATGCATCTTTAGGCTAACTGACCACTGCAGCTGTTAAAACAATGGGGATTGCCTATGCACATGTTAAGAAGGGTGTAAGATTACAACTCTTAGATTGACTTCCACATGAAGGATTCTACATCATGAAAGTTTATAGTGGCATTTTTTCAGTTAGCAGGTTGTAGTTTGCCTTTGTTTATTAAGTATAACCATTTTTTTTGTGGTTGTTTAAAAATTATTGTTGTTTTATTTATGATTACAAATTATGCATTTAGATGTATAAAAATATTTTAAGCAAANATCTTATTTTTTTATTAATGATATCATTATTCAAAATATAATTTATATATTTAGAAATAGGAAAAGTTGTGATTGATTTTAAGAATCCTACAGGAAACAAGAAAAAATGAACAGTCATTGTAAAGACATTTATTTATATATTTAGCAAAGTTTTTAACATGTAATGTTATTTTTCAAACTTTTGAAGAAGCATTAAATATAATTTGAAATATTTATTTATTTAATGAGAAGAAATTAAAATTTATCTTGTTTAATGATACATGTTAAATTTTAATATTTTTATTTTGCTTTAATAACTCCTTCAGAATTTTCTGATCTTTTTTGAACTTTTGTTTTTTGCCCTTAATTTCATTAAATGTTTCTACTAACTTAAACCAGTTATTATGTTAGGACTTATCACACCAGTGAATATGAACACAAAACTTCTTAAATTTATTATATATTTAACTTTACAAAACAAATATTTTTAAAAATAATTAAAACTAATATGTATAAAATATATAAAATATACCCAAAATGTATTTCACACTCTAAAATAGTCTTTCTTCAGTTGGTGTTTCAATTAAACTACAAGATAAAAATACAAAGTCATTTTGGCCTTTCAATATAATGATGAAGACATCAGAGTTAAAAAAACAGGCATTATCTCACAAGTGCAGTACAATAACTACTATTCTTTTTCATGTTTTCCATAACCAAGCCAGCCATAGAGAGTTCTATACACAATTAATTAAAATTAGTTACAGACCTCTCTAAGTATCTAACAATTAATCAAACCAGTGAATATGAACACAAATCAAATTTATGTTTATATTCAATGGTGTGATAAGCCAAGTAACTGGTTTAACTCAGTAGAAACATTTAAGATTATTGTGTTTATTTTTAGTTTTTTCAATACACTCTTTTAAACAACTATTATTAACCTTACAATTTTCTTTCAATAACTGATTCCACATTGAAATTTAAAATTAAATTATTCATCATAACAAATATTTGTTTTCATTAATTGTCATATATATAACTAACATATTTACCCTGTGTGTATTTAACTAGATGGAAATTTTCAATATGAAAATATAGTTTACAGTTAAAATTAATAAATTAAGTAGCAGAGTTAACTGTTATAAATGTAAAAATTATTAATAAAAAAAGGCAGAATAAACCAATAATGTAAGACAGTTAATGTTTTCATCCATGTTAAACATGCATCTTTAGGCTAACTGACCACTGCAGCTGTTAAAACAATGGGGATTGCCTATGCACATGTTAAGAAGGGTGTAAGATTACAACTCTTAGATTGACTTCCACATGAAGGATTCTACATCATGAAAGTTTATAGTGGCATTTTTTCAGTTAGCAGGTTGTAGTTTGCCTTTGTTTATTAAGTATAACCATTTTTTTTGTGGTTGTTTAAAAATTATTGTTGTTTTATTTATGATTACAAATTATGCATTTAGATGTATAAAAATATTTTAAGCAAATATTACTGTATATATATATATCATATTTTTTAGAGTAATTTCTTTGATTGCACATTAAAAATGAAGAATTTTTAATAATCTTATAAAAGTATTATAGTAATAAATTTTAAGCATCATGAACCTACATGTTGAATAAGCTTTTAAAGACATGAAATAATTTAAGTCAATAAACTATAATGTAAGAAAATTTAACAACATATTATTATTTATAAGATTATTTTTGATTTCTTGATCTTTATCAGCAATTAGTAAAATTACGTATNGGGTGGACATAGGCTGTATATTATTCCGTTAAACATTCATATAAATTAAAATATATAATCTAGGTTAAGGCTTTTATGTCCAACAGATGGCGCTACGAGTACGGCGCCCTAAGTTTGCTTTTCTGTGAGGCATTATGCTTTTCTGTGAGGATGAACTAAAGCAGATCATCTTCTATCTATCTATATAAATAAAAATGTAATGTTCGTTTGTTCCTACCGATTCCTTTGACATTTTGACACAACACTGCATTCGAATACGCATGTGTTTTTATATAATATACGTGTCGAAATTCCCCCCCACTGAAGGGAGATGGTTAGGATTAAGGCTTACCCTAAAGAACTCTGCTTCTATTTATATTATTTTAGATGCGGCTTTTTGTGTTTTTGATTGCGTTTTAATATGGTACGTCAACAGAATGTACAATAAGAAGGAATTTTTCGATATTCCCCCACGGAGAGAGGGACAGAATTAAGGCTTACTGTGAAGAACTTGACTTCTATTATATTATTTTAGATGCGTTTTTGATTGCGTTTTAATAGGGTATGTCAAGAGAATGTACACTAAGAAGAAATTTTTCGTAAAATTTCCTCCCACAGGGGAAGTGTTATACATTTATAATAGATACATTTTGAGCCACAACAACGCGTGGCGGGGTCTGCTAGTATAATATAAAATGTTTTATAAAATTATGTTTTTCTAACTCTCATTTGCCAAATTGCCTACAATAGACAAAATTGAGAATTCAAGAAAAAATCAAAAATCTTGAAATTATTTGTCCAATATCTCTAATTCAAAATGTAAAGGGAGAAGAAAATATTATTATGGGATGTGAAAGTAAAATACTATATACAATAATATAAAAAACATTAAAATGCCAACAATTTCAATTACAAAAATTTGGCAAGTTTTAAAGTGTACAGCAAAAGTTTTTTGTACACAATTTAGCTACAGAAATCACTTAGATTCTTACACATTGTTATCTAAAATTATTTATGTTAAATTCAGTTTTCATGATAATTAAAATACTGTTATATTTAATGATTCAATTTTTAAATTCTGTAAATCATTTAGACTTTCTACCATGATTTTTAGAATATGGAATCTATTGTATATGATCAATAGTGTTTTGTTATTTTTTTAATGCACCTTAGAGCAAATTTTTCCAAAACAAAAAAAACTTTTTCTTAAAGAAAAATATAAAAAAATACCTTTTAATTTAATTTCTTAGTGGTTGTATATTAAAACTGTAAGTAATTATATTAAATAGTAATTATTGTTACTTGTGTTTATAGTGATGATCGACATGCTCCTCCTAGTAAGAGGAAGAAAATGCATCAACAACAGCAGAAAGAGGAAGAGGATGATGATGATGAAGATTTGAATGATTCTAATTATGATGAGGTTATACATATGTTCAATTTAGTAAACTGTAATATTTAAAACTACTTTGATGATAAATTATTAACTGTCTTTTAATGCCTATTTGCATGATAAAAATAAGTAATAGTTAAATAGTTAACATTAATNTTTTATATTTAATTTTTATGTCAAATTTTATAATTGCAGAGCTACTGGATTTACAACACGATCTGATATTGGTCCAGCAAGAGATGCTAGTGATGTTCCGTAAGTATTATTACTTTATTTTACTTTAAATTTTACTATTAAAGAAACTGTCAAAATTACGTAAGATATTTATGACATTCTCTTTTAAATGAAATTGAACATGTTTTGTCCAAATTGTCTATCAGTTATTGAACAAGTTTATTAACCTAAACTTTTGTGCTGAAATGCATTGAAGAGATTAAGAGCAAAAGAATCTGAGAATATTACAGTTACTGAAATTCTTCTCAATTACTGATTGAGGATGTACAATACAGTACTGCAAACAAAACAATTTTGCTAGTAATTGTTACATATTAACATTTCAGCAGTAAAATACAATTGATTCATGATAACTTGGGAGATGGGAGGGACAAAGAAAAATTTTGTGAGTGAATTAACAACTTTATTTAAATTGGTGAATTGCTTTTTGTTATNAAATGCACACAAGCTGTATTAATCATAGGGATGCTGACGGATTGTCGTCGGCATGGAAATCCTTCTACGATGAGTGACGTAGTTTATGTAGGCGGGAAGATTATATAAAATAATTTTTATTGGATGCATATAATTTATTTTATTTCTTTATTTGGTTTTAACTTTTATAATTCTTACTATTATTTAAGCTTGGTAAATGTTAACGTATTTACATATATTTATGTAACCGCTTTTTGAATTTCGTTTTACGTAATTTCGAATTTCTTCGTTCGATTCACAAATGTTAACTGATGATGATCGCTTAAAGCGTTCGAAAGCGTTTTTAAAATATTAAAAAAACGATTTGCTGGATGTTTAAAGGTGTTGATTTTTATTTATTGATTACATTTTTATTTATATAGATAGATAGATGATGATCTGCTTTAGTTCATCTGCACAGAAAAGCATAATGCCTCACAGAAAAGCAAACTTAGGACGTCATACTTTTAGCGCCATCTGTTGGACATAAAAGCCTTAACCCTAGATGATATTTTTTAATTTATATGAATGTTTTACGGAATAATATACAGCCTATGCCCACCGTGAAGTTCCATTGTAAATATTGGTGAAAGAATTTTTGAAATCAGATGAGTAGTTTCAGAGTTAGCTCTTGCATACAAACTTACAAACATTATCTCTTTATAATATTAATATAGATAGGATTATGCNGAATGCAGTGTTGTGTCAAAATTTCAAAGGAATCGGTAGGAACAAACGAACATTACATTTTTATTTATATAGATAGATAGAAGATGATCTGCTTTAGTTCATCTGCACAGAAAAGCATAATGCCTCACAGAAAAGCAAACTTAGGGCGTCATACTTTTAGCGCCATCTGCTGGACATAAAAGCCTTAACCCTAGATGATATTTTTTAATTTATATGAATGTTTTAAGGAATAATATACAGCCTATGCCCACCGTGAAGTTCCATTGTAAATATTGGTGAAAGAATTTTTGAAATCAGATGAGTAGTTTCAGAGTTAGCTCTTGCATACAAACTTACAAACATTATCTCTTTATAATATTAATATAGATAGGATTATGCATAATCCTTAAATACAATGAATAATTTTGATTTTCTTTTATTTCAATCCATTTCTTTAACAACTTCAGTAAATCAAGAATTTCTGTTTCAGAGTTAACTAATTTGAAAACAGAAATTTAAATAAGCTTAAAAAGTTTTATAGAAGTTTAAAAGGTTAATTTAAAATTTAATTAAAATTTAAATGTAACTTTACTTTATTTTTATAAAAGCATTAAAAACATAGACATAAAATTAAATTTGTATAATCTATACTAATATTATAAAGAGGTAATGTTTGTATGTATGTATGTATGTAAGTTTCTTTGCAGCAGGTAATCTCCAAAACTACTCATCCGATTTCAAAAATTCTTTCACCAATATNTCAAAATATTTTACGAATGTTTGAATGACAATTCACTTCCTGATTTGTTTGTTTGCTGATTTAAAGTTCACACAATATAAAAGAGAATGTCTGCCATTTGTGTTCAGCTATGGCAGTGTTTCTCAATGAGTGCGATATCGCCCCCATGTGGGCATTTTTCCATGTTGAGGGGGCGATTAGTAACAATTTATATTCTGGAGGCAAAAACCAATTTTCTGGGCGATATAGTAAAACATTATATTAAGAATAATTAGATATTTTATTCATTATGTCATACAATAATTAAACAAATAACATTATACTAGTCACTAATCTATTCAATGCAGTACGAATTTGGCGTTAGCCTTGTCCCTCGGCATTGGAATTTTGTAGTGAAGGGGGCGATACTACGTAACGGTTTTATTGAAGGGGCGACGATTCGTTAGAGGTTGAGAAACACTGCAGTAGAGCATCGATTATCCGAATCATTTGGGGACTGGGGTTGTTCAGAAAATCGATTTTTTGGATAACCAATTATGTATGAAAAAATACATTATTAATATAGTATATTAGTATATCCCAATAATAGTATATTAATATAGTCCATGTTTAAATTTTTCTCTGTTGCATGTCACTTCGCATTGAATTTTTGTCAATGTAAAGCCTAATGAAAATTTTTATAATAATAATTGTGGCTATTGTATCGTTAAAAATTATTTCTTTATTTTGTACAAAGAAAATAAATATATTGAAAACTATAAAAACAAAAAAAATTATACTTTAGAAGTTAATCTAGTATCAAAAATATTCAATTCAGCTTGACACAGTCCAACTGGAACACTTTCAGTTAACCAACGTTTCGGTTGATTGACATTTGGATAATTGATGTTCTACTTTATAAATGTTGATTAGAAAAAATAATTAATTAAAATGTTGGAGAAGCAAAAACATATGTGCATAGTAACTCAAATGCTGTTTTATTTTGTCAATGTATCGTACTGTAGAGACATGAGGGTCGAAATTTGTACAAAGTTGTTCAGGGAAAGTCATGGAAATTAAATCTAAAATTTGAGTAGGACCCCTGTATTTTAGTTTCAATAATATCTTATATCTAGCTGTGTATACGTATTTCTATTGAATAAATGGAATTTATCTGAATAAAAACTTTTTTTTTTATTTTAGAGAAGCAAAATTAAAGAAAGAATTGGAAAGATATCGTCAGGAAAGACCAAAAATTCAACAACAGTTTTCAGATTTAAAGGTAAATTATTTAATTTTAGTCAATTGTTTAATCTGGATTTCACTTAGATTTGCTGTAAATAACTTTTTTATTGCATTTTATTAAATTTATTTTGTAAACAAACTCATATTTATAAATTTAAAATTTATGCTTTTTGGAAGTATAAAATCATCAAGAAAGATATTTAAGTACAGTAGAGCCTCGATTATCCGACCTAATTGGGGACTGGGGTTGGTCGGATAATTGAAAGGCGGATAACCGAAAAGTATGAAAAAATCTATCATTAGTGTAGTGTATTAGTATATCGCTATTAACCTACTTTGCGTTGAATTTTCATCGATGTTAAGCCTAACAAAAATTTTTTAAAATAATAATCGTCGCTATTGTATCATTAAAAATTAGAAAATTAAGCCTCGTTTAAATACTGGCTCCCTTTCATGGTAGAATGAGTGTTGCCAGCTAAAACACGTAAAAATAATATTAAAGTAGCCAAGACATAGCCAAATATTGTAGCGCCACATCACTAGCGGACATTTGAAATTTGCCGACTAGGACGGTCGGTTAACCGAGGTGTCGGTTAATCGGGG
>NW_019384547.1:67766-81462 GCF_000671375.1 Centruroides sculpturatus | reverse complement strand
TCCAAAAACACTTTTCACACCCTACCTGTGTGGGTGCTCTGGATTTGTCTACAACTAGATGAAGTTGTTGCCCATGCTTATGGGTCTTCACAAACACAATTAAGGACATCTGGGATGAGAACTGTTATTCAGAGCCAGGCACCCATCTAGCTTAGTGCAGGCGAAATGCTTAACTCTAGATTGTAATTTATTGATGTACCCATCTTCAACCTTTTCACATTAAGTTTGTTCTATGTACTCACTTAAGCCCTGTGTGTATGAGTCACATTTCATGAGAACCAATGCTTTGGTTTTGTCAGCCCTGATAAGTAACCTTGTTTAGTTGCATCTAATGAATAGAACATCAAATCTTCTCTCTTAGTTCCAAAACTTTGGAACTCTCTTGCTTTTTTAATTTTGAAGGTTGTCATCCAGCGTTAATATTTTTTTTGCCTATTTGAGAGACCTTGCAGGAGTATTTTCAAATCGGGGATGAAGCATCTTGTATTTGTTCTAGGAGGGGGGTGCAAATGCAGGTTCCTATTTCAAGACTTTCACTACAAATCCCAGTAGCTCTGTCACCCCATACCACAAACAAGAAAGATGGAACTTGAAAACATAGTATCCATTCAAATTTTTTCTTGTACTGTTTCTTCAAGTTGATTCTCAGTCTATCCCGGATATTAACAAGTTTGGCATTTTCAACAGACAAGATCACTTGGTTTTGGTGGAACAAATAGTTTTCAATTTCTATAGTCCTCGCCAATTTTGAATACACCAATTTTCTGGTTGAATGAATGGCCCTATTCAAGCACATCAACTTCACCTTGGTAAGAAGAGGTTCAAGTTTATTTCTTTAAAAAAAAAAAAAAAGCTTTTATGTTCTGAAATGACATTCTATCTGGTAACTGTTATAGTGCCTGATGAAGAACTCAGGAGGAGTTGGAAAACATTTGTCTTGAGATAGTTCAGTTTTTTGTTTTCTTCACACAGGTTATTGGTTTTGTTTGTGTCATTAAGTATTTCCCAGTGTGGTATGTTATAATTTAATGTTTAGCAATGTCAGCTGAAATTAAAATATACTGTAGAACTGTGTTAGGGCCAGACCTTGATTTGAGTTCCTGATGGATTGCAAAAGGAACAGTTTTTTACCTATGTTGTTTTTTTTCATATTTGTCTTCCCTCTGGAAGTGAACCTCCTCTTACCAAGATTGAACAGGGCCATTCATTTGACCAGAAAATTAGTGTATTTTAAGTTGATGAGGATCATAGAAATTGAAAACTATTTGTTCTACCAAGACCTGGTAGTCTTCTCTGTTGAAAATGCCAAACTTGTTAATATCCAGGATAGACTGAGAATCAACTTGAGGAAACTGTAAAAGAAAACATTTGAATGGATATTACATTTTCAAGTTCCTAGGGTTGTAACTACCCCTCTTTTTTGTTTGTGGTATGGGGTGACATAGAGCTACCAGGAATTTCAATTGTAGAATTCTGTTGGATGGCAATTATGTTTAAAAATAAACTTAATTTGTGTTTTTAATTGGATATTTTTTCTGTGTTTTAAGAGAAGTTTTAATTTTGATGGCCAAGTAGCTTACAGAGAAAGGTCAGTCATCAAAAATTTGTATTCTGGAACATTGAAAGTGAATAAATGGTGGTTCCTTTTTAAACAGATTTTATCTTCAATTTTATTTTTAAACATAATTGCCATTTGACAGAATTCTACAATCAATATTACTGTTAATAGGTTGAACATTTGCACTTCAGTATTTTGCAAACTGGGTTCAATGTCTTCTTACATGCCAGTGGGGTCATGTGATTCTTATCATTACATCATCACAGCCTACAAAGTGTTAGTTATGAGGGCTTTCATCCACTCTTCTACTTTCCAAGCTCTTGATGCTGAATTAGCACTAATAGAAGAGTTAGCCATTGCTCATAGTTACTCTAAAGTTGTACATTGGCTAATTGATCTATACCACTGGACCCATCCAGGATCCACTGAACATTCCATGAGAACCAGAATACAAGAACATGTTTCAGACATGCAACATTCTAGAACTTTCACGGCCCTTTCTACCTGTACAGAGATCCAAAATTATGATGTACTTCATGCAGGCCAAACTTCTCACTACACCCCATACGGAGCACCTCAGATGGTTGGAGGCGATAGAAATCTTTAAAGCTAATTTTACATCATCCTGTATAAATTTTAAGGAGAAAATGATTTTGTTGATGGCCTGGCAGGCTCTACTTTACACAACAGTATAGTTGTTGGTTCAGTTGTCATTATGCACAGGACAATGTATGTGTGGCTTTAAATTTTTATACTCCTACTCTGAATTCCAGTTCTTTCAAAAAAACTTTATGTTCCAAAACAACATTCCATCTTGTAACTGTTATAGCACTGATGAAGAACTCGGAAGTTGGAAAACATTTGTCTTGAGGTAGTTGTTAGATTTTTGTTTTTTTCACATCAGTTATGGTTCTGTGTGTGTCAATAATAAAGTTTTTCCAGAAATTATATAGGAATGTCTTAGTGTTACAATTACTTCTATTTAGTAAGATCACATTCTGGCAGATTTCAATTTTTGACTGTAATGTGCAGGTGTACAATAATGTATAATTTCTTGAAGAAACTAGAAATGATAGATACAAGCCCCAAAAAAAGTGCTAAACTACTACAGAAAAAGTTAAAACTGGATTATTTTTTGTTTAGTATTAAATGTCATAAAAAATTTGCTCAGAAGCTAAACAAACCAAAAAATGATAATTAATCTCAAGCAGTAAATGAAAAATTTAAGTTGTAAAATATCAAAAACATGCTAACTCTAGCAATCCTACTCTTATTTCTATTGATATGTACTCATACTGACTGTAAGTAGTATTTGTGGCACTGTTGATATAGTATGATTAGGCCAATTTTCAATGTTCCGGAATACAAATTTTTGATGAACAACCTTTCTCTGTAAGCTTCTCTGTAAGTTACTCTCAGTTTTTACTGTACTTTATGAGTACAGTAAAAAGAATTATTTTCCTAATATATATATATATATGAAATTAATATATTTTTTATATATATTATGGGAATGAAATGAGATACTATGTAATGAATATATATGAGATACCATGTATTATGGAAAAATACATATAGGAATATACATATTATATTCCTATATATATTTTTCCATACATAGTATTTCTAAACAGATTAATAGCACTAGAGGATATCATTCAATCAAGAAAAGTTTTACATTAAGTTAATATGAATTGCATAGGGAATTAATTATATTTCTTATCATTATGAAGGGATTTATCATTATATCAATAATTGCAATACCAAGATTTGACTATATGTTTAAAGTCAAATTTTTCTTCTTTCTTTGTCAAGGAACAAAAATTTTGATTAAAAACACTAGCCTCATTAACATTGAAACTTTGTTCAAATGAAAAATTTCTTCTTTTAAGAGAAATTTCAAAATATTTTACGAATGTTTGAATGACAATTCACTTCCTGATTTGTTTGTTTGCTGATTTAAAGTTCACACAATATAAAAGAGAATGTCTGCCATTTGTGTTCAGCTATGGCAGTGTTTCTCAATGAGTGCGATATCGCCCCCATGTGGGCATTTTTCCATGTTGAGGGGGCGATTAGTAACAATTTATATTCTGGAGGCAAAAACCAATTTTCTGGGCGATATAGTAAAACATTATATTAAGAATAATTAGATATTTTATTCATTATGTCATACAATAATTAAACAAATAACATTATACTAGTCACTAATCTATTCAATGCAGTACGAATTTGGCGTTAGCCTTGTCCCTCGGCATTGGAATTTTGTAGTGAAGGGGGCGATACTACGTAACGGTTTTATTGAAGGGGCGACGATTCGTTAGAGGTTGAGAAACACTGCAGTAGAGCATCGATTATCCGAATCATTTGGGGACTGGGGTTGTTCAGAAAATCGATTTTTTGGATAACCAATTATGTATGAAAAAATACATTATTAATATAGTATATTAGTATATCCCAATAATAGTATATTAATATAGTCCATGTTTAAATTTTTCTCTGTTGCATGTCACTTCGCATTGAATTTTTGTCAATGTAAAGCCTAATGAAAATTTTTATAATAATAATTGTGGCTATTGTATCGTTAAAAATTATTTCTTTATTTTGTACAAAGAAAATAAATATATTGAAAACTATAAAAACAAAAAAAATTATACTTTAGAAGTTAATCTAGTATCAAAAATATTCAATTCAGCTTGACACAGTCCAACTGGAACACTTTCAGTTAACCAACGTTTCGGTTGATTGACATTTGGATAATTGATGTTCTACTTTATAAATGTTGATTAGAAAAAATAATTAATTAAAATGTTGGAGAAGCAAAAACATATGTGCATAGTAACTCAAATGCTGTTTTATTTTGTCAATGTATCATACTGTAGAGACATGAGAGTCGAAATTTGTACAAAGTTGTTCAGGGAAAGTCATGGAAATTAAATCTAAAATTTGAGTAGGACCCCTGTATTTTAGTTTCAATAATATCTTATATCTAGCTGTGTATACATATTTCTATTGAATAAATGGAATTTTTCTGAATAAAAACTTTTTACTTTATTTTAGAGAAGCAAAATTAAAGAAAGAATTGGAAAGATATCGTCAGGAAAGACCAAAAATTCAACAACAGTTTTCAGATTTAAAGGTAAATTATTTAATTTTAGTCCATTGTTTAATCTGGATTTCACTTAGATTTGCTGTAAATAACGTTTTATTGCATTTTATTAAATTTATTTTGTAAACAAACTCATATTTATAAATTTAAAATTTATGCTTTTTGGAAGTATAAAATCATCAAGAAAGATATTTAAGTAAATAGATTTATTCATTTGCCTTTTATGCGTTATGAATAAATGAAATGATCAGTTATGTAGTATAAACTCATTTCAAAGAATAACTTTTCATAAACTTAAAATTTTAAAAACTATTTATTTAGAAAGAACTAAATTCAATGTTATAAGATTTAGATATTATTTTGCTGTAAAGATAATTGGATGATGGGTAGTTGGCCACACACAGTGCAGTACTCCATCATTAGTCACAATGTAACCACGAGGACAAAAACAGACCCTTTGCTGTGCAATTGCACTACTGACAAACAATGTGTCATAGTGCATTTTCTTTGGATAGAAGGAATGAAACCTGTAGAATTCACCATTGGATAGTAACTCAGTATGGGAGTCAAGCACCATGAAATTAAATGTTTTTGATTGGCTGGACATATTTAAAGCAGAAAGAACAAGTGTAACTGACAAAAGCTGATTTGGTCATCCATCAACATCATTCATGCCAGTTCATATCTAGAGGGCAGATGCTTTGATCAAAGAAGACCTATGAGTAATGTTGTCACAAGTTGCTGCACACTTGGGTATTGGTTGTGGATGTACCTAACCTAACCAAGAAACCAAGTAACCAAGAAACATGATAACTTGGAGTTCCATAAGGTTTGCACAAGGTGGATTCTCAAACATTTTCTAATGGACACAGATAACAGCACATTGAGGTTGTTATCCAGTTCCTGAAATACTATGAAGAAAATGCATGTGTTTTGGAAAATAGTTACAGATGATGAGACATGGGTACATCAATATAAATTACAGAGCAAAAGACAATGCTTGGAGTGGAAATGTCCCTCTTCACCAATAAAGAAGAAATTCAGACAAGAACCCTCCACAAAGAAAATTACGCTGATGCCCATTTGGGATGCAAAGATACCTATTCTGGTATATTTTCAGAAACCTGGACAAACAATCAACAGTGCAAATTATTATGATTTGCTATGGAACAGATTTAAACCTGTAATTTGCAGCAAATGATGAGAACTGCTATTCAAACACTGCATAATGATTGCATGTCCCCTTGCAGCAGCAGCAACAATAGAGACAGTACACCAATTTGGGTGTGAACTGCTTTCACATCCCCTTAGCTTGGATATGGCACTGTCCAATTATCACACCCTAGCCCACTTATGGGGTCATTCCATAGTTGCAGATGATGATGATAAAGTAACAGAGGCAATGAAGATCTTCTTTGGGGCTGCCNCATGCATTTGACATTTTATTTGTGATTAAATGAAATAAAATTAAATTGTATTGAAAGACCAAAAATTCAACAACAGTTTTCAGATTTAAAGGTAAATTATTTAATTTTAGTCCATTGTTTAATCTGGATTTCACTTAGATTTGCTGTAAATAACTTTTTTATTGCATTTTATTAAATTTATTTTGTAAACAAACTCATATTTATAAATTTAAAATTTATGCTTTTTGGAAGTATAAAATCATCAAGAAAGATATTTAAGTAAATAGATTTATTCATTTGCCTTTTATGCGTTATGAATAAATGAAATGATCAGTTATGTAGTATAAACTCATTTCAAAGAATAACTTTTCATAAACTTAAAATTTTAAAAACTATTTATTTAGAAAGAACTAAATTCAATGTTATAAGATTTAGATATTATTTTGCTGTAAAGATAATTGGATGATGGGTAGTTGGCCACACACAGTGCAGTACTCCAACATTAGTCACAATGTAACCACGAGGACAAAAACAGACCCTTTGCTGTGCAATTGCACTACTGACAAACAATGTGTCATAGTGCATTTTCTTTGGACAGAAGGAATGAAACCTGTAGAATTCACCATTGGATGGTAACTCAGTATGGGAGTCAAGCACCATGAAATTAAATGTTTTTGATTGGCTGGACATATTTAAAGCAGAAAGAACAAGTGTAACTGACAAAAGCTGATTTGGTCATCCATCAACATCATTCATGCCAGTTCATATCTAGAGGGCAGATGCTTTGATCAAAGAAGACCTATGAGTAATGTTGTCACAAGTTGCTGCACACTTGGGTATTGGTTGTGGATGTACCTAACCTAACCAAGAAACCAAGTAACCAAGAAACATGATAACTTGGAGTTCCATAAGGTTTGCACAAGGTGGATTCTCAAACATTTTCTAATGGACACAGATAACAGCACATTGAGGTTGTTATCCAGTTCCTGAAATACTATGAAGAAAATGCATGTGTTTTGGAAAATTGTTACAGATGATGAGACATGTGTCCATCAATATAAATTAGAGAGCAAAAGACAATGCTTGGAGTGGAAGTGTCCCTCTTCACCAATAAAGAAGAAATTCAGACAAGAACCCTTGACAAAGAAAATTATGCTGATGCTCATTTGGGATGCAAAGATACCTATTCTGGTATATTTTCAGAAACCTGGACAAACAGTCAACAGTGCAAATTATTGTGATTTGCTATGGAACAGATTTAAACCTGTAATTTGCAGCAAATGATGAGAACTGCTATTCAAACACTGCATCATGACTGCATGTCCCCTTGCAGAAGCAGCAGCAACAATAGAGACAGTACACCAATTTGGGTGTGAACTGCTTTCACATCCCCTTAGCTTGGATATGGCACTGTCCAATTATCACACCCTAGCCCACTTATGGGGTCATTCCATAGTTGCAGATGATGATGATGATGAAGTAATAGAGGCAATGAAGATCTTGCTTTGGGGCCGCCAAAAACTTTTTTTTTTCTTTTTAATATTTTCAGGCTACAAATAGGTTTATTTCTATAAGGTTGGACAATGTTAATCAGAAAAATATATACCGTATTTACTTACATATAAGATGAGGTTTTTATTCATTTTTCATTGCTTCAAAAATCTAGGTCATCCTATACACACAAGCGAAGGATTCTTTGCGTTTTTGCAATAATTTTTATGAAGTGTGTGTAAGTTTTAATCCATTCCATGTGAAAACAGATGATTATTTGGAAATCAGAATTTGGAGAAACTGATAAGTGTAATCAACGGAGAGTGAATTTCACTTTTAAGAATTGGCAAAAAAGGTTCCTGATTGTCCAGCTTCACATGAACAAAAATTATGTTGTTGATTTTACAAGATTTTTCCTTAAAGTTTAAAATGCCGGTAATTTTTGCTGGACAATGTGTGCATTTACGTGCATTTGATATTTTATTTGTGATTAAATGAAATAAAATTAAATTGTATTAATAAATCTAATTTTCTTTATTTTGATCTTTAAAGTCATGCCTCATCCTATATNTTTATATAAGAAAAGTATTTACTTGCATATAAGATGAGGTTTTTATTCATTTTTTATTGCTTCGAAAACCTAGGTCATCCTATACACACACAAGCGAAGGATTCTTTGCATTTTTGCAATAATTTTTGTGAAGTGTGTGTAAGCTTTAATCCATTCCATGTGAAAACAGATGATTATTTGGAAATCAGAATTTGGAGAAACTGATAAGTGTAATCAACAGAGAGTGAATTTGACTTTTAAGAATTGGCAAAAAAAGGTTCCTGATTGTCCAACTTCACATGAACAAAAATTATGTTGTTGATTTTACAAGATTTTTCCTTAAAGTTTAAAATGCCGGTAATTTTTGCTGGACAATGTGTGCATTTACGCGCATTTGATATTTTATTTGTGATTAAATGAAATAAAATTAAATTGTATTAATANCCCTTGCAGAAGCAGCAGCAACAATAGAGACAGTACACCAATTTGGGTGTGAACTGCTTTCACATCCCCTTAGCTTGGATATGGCACTGTCCAATTATCACACCCTAGCCCACTTATGGGGTCATTCCATAGTTGCAGATGATGATGATGATGAAGTAATAGAGGCAATGAAGATCTTGCTTTGGGGCCGCCAAAAACTTTTTTTTTTCTTTTTAATATTTTCAGGCTACAAATAGGTTTATTTCTATAAGGTTGGACAATGTTAATCAGAAAAATATATACCGTATTTACTTACATATAAGATGAGGTTTTTATTCATTTTTCATTGCTTCAAAAATCTAGGTCATCCTATACACACAAGCGAAGGATTCTTTGCGTTTTTGCAATAATTTTTATGAAGTGTGTGTAAGTTTTAATCCATTCCATGTGAAAACAGATGATTATTTGGAAATCAGAATTTGGAGAAACTGATAAGTGTAATCAACGGAGAGTGAATTTCACTTTTAAGAATTGGCAAAAAAGGTTCCTGATTGTCCAGCTTCACATGAACAAAAATTATGTTGTTGATTTTACAAGATTTTTCCTTAAAGTTTAAAATGCCGGTAATTTTTGCTGGACAATGTGTGCATTTACGTGCATTTGATATTTTATTTGTGATTAAATGAAATAAAATTAAATTGTATTAATAAATCTAATTTTCTTTATTTTGATCTTTAAAGTCATGCCTCATCCTGTATGAGAGATTGTCTTGTAAGTGAGTAAATACAGTAATATTCAATAAAATCACTTATTTATTGCGTATTATTTCTATAGTACCATTGGCTCGCCTTAAAACAAATATTATAAAGTAAATTTTGCCATTGACCTGAAAAATACCATTGTCACAACATTAATTTCCACATGATAAGGCAAACAACAATTTTACCAGAATCAAACTGTATTCTAAAATCAAACTGTAAATTACCTTCACAACATTAAAAAAATAGCCCTATTTCCAATAATGATTTTATTATTCACATTAAAAAGTGTAAAAAGCAAAGTGGTACTGTAATAAATGTTCCGTTTTGAATGGAATAATTTTCTTCAATTAAATTTCACTAGATGAAACACATTTTGAATTTCAACAATTAGTTTTGCTCTAAACAAATAGCTCACTCTCATCTCATTGCTTTTGGAATATTTCTTGCATTTAATTAATATCAATCAGTTATATGTACAAATACATCTAATTGAAATAACAAAAATATTCCTGTATAGAGCATTCTGCAATAAAAAATAGCAATTTATTTATAAATAATTTAAGTAAGAGAATGGTTCAAAGAAATTCATTTTTTATTTTTTACTACAATGATTTAAGTTTAAGTTTCTTTTCTTAAAATGATATTTTCCTGCAATGCATGTGTTTTCAATAAATATTTTGTTGTTGATGAATGGTAAAGCTGTTTAAAACTTTGTTCCATCCATCAACACAACTAGTTCACCTATATAATGCTTATAATAAGAGTGGCTATAGAAGATGTTGATAGATTTTAGCTTTCAAATCCATTATTGTATGTTTTTCAAAAGAAATAATCTGATAAAGAAATAGGTTAAAACCATCTTGATTCAATATTAGGATTTTTGATACTGAATCAAGATGGTTAACACCTCTGTAATAAATAATCAGCTTTTTCTTCTCTAAAATAATAATTTTTTTACTTTTCTTTTGCAACCTTTTAGCATGCATTGAATGAATGATCACTGAATACTTTTTCAATTGTATGAAGATATTTCTCTGCCATGCTTTGAAGTTTGAAATTTTTTTCCTCAATATTAATATTTTCAGATTTATCTGATTGGACGCTTATGTTTCTGTGATTCCAATTGCTGTTATATGAAACTGAAAAAAACATGTTTTTCTTAAATTTTAAGGTTTAATAGAGATATTAGTACAGCTTTAAAATTTTCTTTACATAAATCTACTCATAGTTGGAAATTTATAATTAATTTTATCTTTCAGAGAGATTTAGCAAGTGTTACAGAAGATGATTGGAAAAATATACCAGAGGTTGGAGATGCTCGAAATAAAAGACAAAGAAATCCTCGTGCAGAAAGGTATGCTTAATTTGAAATAATATCAGTTGAAATTTTAGCATGATGCTAAATTTATGTATGATATAGTATGAATTAGTTAAGGTGAAAAGAACTCAAATATTGTATATTCTAAAATTAAGGTAATCATTTAATATTTTAATGCTATTGAACATCATTAAAACCAGAAATGTACACTTGCATGTCTCAATGTGTGGCAGGGTACCAAATCTTGTTGGAAAATATATGGCTTCAATCAAAATGTATCTCTGGCCTTTTTTGATGATGTGGCATCTAACAACAATTTCAACAACATGTTAGATGATGATGTTGAAATTAATTGGAAAAATATACCTAACATTTCATGATTTGAATTCATTGTTCCATTCATGAAATAAAGCCTTTCAATGCTATTGTAGGTGACTGTTACTAAATAATTATTGAATGAACATACTTTTTGGGTCTCACAAGGCATTCTGATTAACATCTCTCATTCACTTTGTAGCATACCAGTTGGAACTGATCATTGTATAATGAAAAAACTAATCTTGTCTAAAATTATAATGCATTACCACTGTTCTATTGTACAACTGTGATATATTTTGGTTCTCCTTCATTTTCTGTTTAGTAATGGTTTTTTTCTGTCTGTAAGCACAAAAATTCCTGCTTCACAGAGCCTTTTGCTGACAGCACATGGACTTATGATAACTCCATCATTAATTCCTGAGACATGGCAAATAAATTTTTTTGGCACGAGTGACAGAGAATTTTGTCATTCCTTGGTGATGATATGCTTGGCTACCCACTACAGGATAAATTATTTTTTTCAAACATCTTAAGTTTTGCAATGTTCAACTAATAGTGAAATGGAAGCAAGTTTGAGTCGTATCGAGATCTTCCTTCCATCAGTGCAGTTTTTTTTTCTTTCTAGGTGTCAAATCATACATCTTGTACATACATAGGTTGTCAAATCATACTGTACTGTTAACTGTTGACACAATAATTACAATTAACAGCACACAGCATTAACTTAGATCAAGATTAGCAGTTTACTAAGTGCATTTTTATTTATATCAACAAATAGCATAATACTGTACAGTATAGATGATACATCCTTTCATCAATATGATGAAATGCTAGTTAAACACTTTATAACTGTTACTTAAGATATTGTACCCATCAGCATTAGATTTATCAAAAATATGCATTTTGCAGTAAGCATGCAATACTTTAGGACACCAGTGTTTATTATATAGTTCATATAAAAGCAGAATATAAGTAGGACCTTACTAAAAGTCTTCAATAAGTTCTTGATAAGAACTTTATTGTACATCAGCCAGTAACCAGCCAAAATCAATAGTCCCAATAAAATATTAGGCATGATAGTATTGCTACATATGTAGAACAACACTGTAATATAGCATGCACTTGTTTATACTTGCTTGTAGAAACAGTGCTTAGTAGTGTTCACTTTATACTGAAATTTTTATTACATTAACCTTTATGTTCAATAAGCTAAATTATTTCACCAAATGAGTTTTAGATGGAAATATTTGTGACAACTTGCTGGAATTACAATATATGGTAAACAGTGATTATTAGAAACCATATTTACTATTATTTAAATGATACATTTCATATATTTCTTAAAAATAAAAACACATTTACATTTACTATTTTTGTTCCCAAGACATTAATAGTCTTTGGATATTAATATTATTTGTTTTTGTTGTATTTTTTGTAAATTTTTGTATTGTTGAATATTTACGTATAATTGCAATTATTAATGATTTTAAAATATCGTTTTATTCAGATTTACACCAATGCCAGATTCCTTATTAGCTAAAGCTGGTATTACTGGAGATACAGTTGCTGTAATTGATCCAAGACAACAGGTATACATTTACGTAAAATCTTCATATTATAATAAAATCAAAGATAGTAAATTTTTGCTGAAAACATATTTTGTAACAATCATTTTAATTTTCCCTATTTTATTGTACAACAGAATAAAATAAATAATTATCAAAATTAAATTCTACTTTTTTGCTCTCTCAACTAAAATATCTTGAAATACTGATTCTCTCATCCTATTTCAAAAGTATCTTATTATTTTTAAAAATATATTTAAAAAGTTAATACAGTATTTTATCTGTTAATCATACTCAATATTTATTAAAAATATATAATATCTATTGAAACATTCAATAACAATATAATAGAGAATTATAAAATTCATTAAATTTACTTTTGAAATGTTTGTTTTTCTGATAAAATTTCTTAAATTAATGTATAATATTTAAAAAATAATATTCTTTTATAGCCTTATGGTGGAGGCTTGACAACACCATTTCCTGGATCAGCCACACCAGGTGGATTAATGACTCCTGGATGGACTACCCCTAGTGCAGATTTGGATTTAAGAAAAATTGGTCAAGCACGTAATACACTTATGGATATTAAATTAAATCAGGTAATAAAAATTTCTTATTATTTAAATATTTACATTACAGTGTACAAGGGTTTTTTCCCTCAAAATTTGAGTTAATGTAATGTAAATGTATAATGATTATCTAGACTATTATTAACTATTTTTGAAAGAAATTACATATGTACAATAATAACTACAGTCGATCCCCTTATAACATGGTAGTTATGTTTCATTCTTTATGAAATTGATGTTCTATGAGTTCTTAAATACACGAGCCAATCACAGCCCGGCATGTATGCAGTTTACAGACTATGGCTGTTTGAAAGGTTTTCTTCCATAAAATTAATCGATTCTAGACTAATTCGACTCAATATTTCCAAAATACGTATAATTTTTTGGGAATAATCCATGTAAACTATGCTATAAACAAAAAATTGTAGGATTATTTACCGAGCGTGCACCATTTGGCGACGCCATTGCTTATGCTTGTTTTCGTTGTGGAACAGTGCATCAAATGGCACTTGCATGCTTCCTGATAAATTATTTTTCTGCAAAAACTTTGCTGAACTTTGGAGACATCATTAATATAAATATAATTTTTATGGATGTTAAATAATAAATGGTTTTTAGTAGGTCC
>NW_019384547.1:16898-64864 GCF_000671375.1 Centruroides sculpturatus | reverse complement strand
TCGTGAGCGCGTATTATGATGTATGCATAGGCATACGTGGACTAGAGAGATAGAGGAAAGAGAAAGGAAAGAGCAAAGACGAGCGCTTAAAAAGGATAGGCAGAGTCAGACCCTCAGATGTGCGAGGATTCTCCAACGATAGGCATGTACAGTACGTGTGCTGATCTTTGTAATTATAAATTGTGAATACATGTGACTAATATTATTTTCTTTTTTATTTTGTGCATGTTACAAGTTATAAATAAATATAAACAAACAACACTAACTCGATAACATTAAATCTAAACACCAAAATGATTAATTTACTGTGTTTTTGTTATTTCTTACTCCTGTTTTTAGGTATTCGGTATTCGGCCGAATAGTGATTAAATATTCGGTATTCGGCCGAATAGTGAAAAATAGGCCGAATACCGAATAGTAACCGAATATAATTATTAGTGATGTAACGACATCACTAATAATTATACTTAACAAGATGTATTAAAATTTGATGTGCGCACACAAATTTTACTATGAAACATTACAGTTAAACATAAGTCTTTATTTCAATAAAAATCATTATGACAAAATGAGGTTTTAAGTACTGAGAGATAGAAGTTATCAGTAGAGAATATTTCATGAGGTTTGTTTCTATTAGAGTATGTAATAATTTCATGATTAAACAAATCATCAATGTGTGTCATCCTGATTAAAACATTATAGATTATTTTCATAAGCAACAAATTATTTTTCTCAATGAGAGAAACCTTGTGAAATATTCTGAGAAAGAACCAGTGAATTGCAATAAGTCATTCTAGACATGCTTTATTAATTTGAAGTCTATACTTTAAAGAAAATTGCTAACAAATTGATTTGTGTGTGGTAACATTAAGATTAAAAAAATTTAGAGCACACCAGTGCTCCAGAAAATCTTTATAAATAACACAAGTATTTTACATAAAGTGGAATGACACTCTTTTCTATTATCAATTTAATCCTGTAATTAAGTTTGTGATATTGTTTTTTATTGAAAAGAGAGAGATTTTTTGATTCAAAGACAAAAATATTTATGTAATTATTTTTGATAAAAACTACAAATGATCTGATAGCATCTTTGATTTTTATATAAAAGTTTTAATTTGCATATAAGAAATCCTCAGATTATCCAAAACACCACTTGTGTAGCCTTATGGTGGAGGCTTGACAACACCATTTCCTGGATCAGCCACACCAGGTGGATTAATGACTCCTGGATGGACTACCCCTAGTGCAGATTTGGATTTAAGAAAAATTGGTCAAGCACGTAATACACTTATGGATATTAAATTAAATCAGGTAATAAAAATTTCTTATTATTTAAATATTTACATTACAGTGTACAAGGGTTTTTTCCCTCAAAATTTGAGTTAATGTAATGTAAATGTATAATGATTATCTAGACTATTATTAACTATTTTTGAAAGAAATTACATATGTACAATAATAACTACAGTCGATCCCCTTATAACATGGTAGTTATGTTTCATTCTTTATGAAATTGATGTTCTATGAGTTCTTAAATACACGAGCCAATCACAGCCCGGCATGTATGCAGTTTACAGACTATGGCTGTTTGAAAGGTTTTCTTCCATAANTTTTTGATAAAAACTACAAATGATCTGATAGCATCTTTGATTTTTATATAAAAGTTTTAATTTGCATATAAGAAATCCTCAGATTATCCAAAACACCACTTGTGTAGAAGGAAATAAATATCAATAGAAATGAGATGTGTGTTTAATATGAAAAAATTAATTTCAAATTTGCAAATAGTTGAAAAGTAGTAAAGATAGCACAAAGGTAGACTCTACTCACTACATATTTACCTTTTAACAATATTAAACAGTGTGTAATCTGGAGACAAAAGAAAATTGAACATGTCCCAACTCATTCAATTCTCTGTGGCTTGTTTTGAAATAGTTGTTTCAATGAGTAAGAAAGTTCTAGAGAAAATTAGTGTTTGGGAATTTACAACCTGTTTTGGGGTGTCTTGTTAAAGCAAGATAGCAGTTGTCACAAGCTGTTTGTCTTGGGCAACTTTTAATTCAGATTTTTTTTACACATAACTGATTTTCTGAAATATTATAAACCATGCCATTCATGCTTTTTTCCAGCAGCATGCAACCTTTAATATACTTAATAGCCATTTTCATATATTAAAGGATTGCTGCTGGAAAAAATGTGGATGGTGTGATGTATTATACTGTACAGAAGTTTCAGCTTATATATTGGAAGAGATTTTCTGAAATTTTTTTCCGTAGTCTTGAAACATTGGAATGAATGTTTTGAATCTCTTGATAACAATTTCTAATACTCATCATGGCATTGAGTTGTATAAATATGATTGAGACGTTATTAATGATTTCTATTGATTAAGAAACATTTTTTCATGTATTTTTAAAAGAAATTATCAGTCCCTCCCACTGTTGGCTTTAAATAAAGCACTTAATGTGAATGTAAGAAAACATTTCCAAATTTAACTATAGCAATAGATTCATTAAAGTTAAAATCAAGAAATAATTTTAAAATTGTATTAAGCAATATATATATTTTATTTACTTATTATTTCTTATAATGAAAAATTACTTGGATTAATTCTGTATATCAGTGTATGAGAAAAAATAAATTTAATTGTTAGTATATGTAATATGTAAACTGATTTTGTTTTCTAAATAAATTTCTTAAAGTCAATATGAGTCATATCAGTCTTAACATAATAACAGTCTTGCCTGCCTTGTTAAAAATTCATATAAAAAGCATCTCTTGTTAATAAAAATCATTGAGAAAATAAAGGTTATTAATAGTTTATAAATTCTTTACGATTTTGTAAAGCATTGCTCATGTTTATATTAAACAATTTAATACCCATAAACAGTGATTCTTTATTTTCTTTTTCTACATGTTTTGATGGACAGATTGGGACCACATACATAAATACAACTATTTATATAATCTTTATTTTTATTTCATTTTTTTATATCAATAATTATTTCATGCATACTTATTACTGCATATAAACAAAAACAAAAACACTGAGTTCGGCGTTATATGCATTTTATTATCGCTAGTACTTTCGACGAGCTTATTGTCGTCGTCCTCAGGCGATTTAGACAAAAATTATCAAACACAAAATAGAACGCGTAATATAAATTGAAATTGTGCTAAAGCCGTTAAGAACACGTAGAAATTTAAACATAATTCGAAAGCCGAACGAGCAGATAGCTCCGTGAAGTGCGAGCTGGCGCATGCGCAGAGCTATGCTCTCGCTGCATGCATTCTAGAGACTACGAGTACTCGCTTAATCGCTTATACAACGTGACCCATACACTGGGCAGCTCAAGGGTAGGGGTGTTGCAAGTGTCCAAGGTGGTAGTGAGGAGAGATTCCCATATAAAAACAGTTTTTCGATCTTTGCAGCTCTTGAGCATAACCACTTGGGACCATAGCGGGTTGTAACCCTGCTCAAGTACCTTTTTTGCGAGCTCGGTGGTGTGTCTTCCCCTCATAACATCGTCTTGGTGCTCATCAAGGCGGCTGGAAAGCATTCTAGTGGTGGCCCCGATATATCTTGTATTTACTCCCATTGCCTGATTTTCCAACGGTACAGCATAGACCCCCGATTTCTCAAGAATGGAAAATTTGTCTCTATCATTGCAAATAAGTTTGCGTAGGCTTGGAAGTGGGGTTAAAGGTAGAACAAGGTTGTGCTGCTTAAAGATTCTGCAGATACGTAAAGATATGGGTCCAAAGTAAGGCAACGCTACTTGAACCTTTGAAGATTCTCTTTTGCTGCATAAAGTAGTACATGGAAACAGTGCCTTGTTTACCTTATTGAGCACATACGTAAACTTTGCACGCGAAAAGCCCGCAGCGCGTACCGCCATATCGATGATCTCTAATTCGACGTTTATCAGCTCCTGCGTAGACGACAGTAAATAAGCCCTTCTGACAAGGGAGGCAATGGCAGTGTTAACGTATCGAGAAGGCTGAAAGGCCTCAGCTGGTATAATGTGCGGGGCCATGCCAGATTTGTGATAGACCGAGAATTGTAGTCCTTCCGCGAATTTACGTATATGCAAGTCTAAGAACGCTACTTCCGCATCCCTTTCTTTTTCCCAAGTGAAATTGATGGAAGGATATATACTTGCGAGTTGTTGCATGAAGATGAGGAACGACTCCTCTGTGTCCTCCCACGCTATGAGGATGTCGTCAACATAACGCAAATACAGTCTCGGGTAATGGATGGCAAGCGGGAAACCGAACGTTCTGCGCTCTATCTCTCTCATAACAAGTTCCGCTCTATCTCTCTCATAACAAGTTACGCATTCTATTTTGTGTTCGATTATTTTTTGTCTAAATCGCCTGAGGACGACGACAATAAGCTCGTCGAAAGTACTAGCGATAATAAAACGCATATAACGCCGAACTCAGTGTTTTTGTTTTTGTTTATTAATTAATTTTGGCGTGTTAGTCAACATATTGTTTACTAAGAGATTACTGCATATGTATAGCAATCTGTTATTTTCAAATTTTGAACTTATTCAAATCAATTATATTCAATTTATTTGTTTACTCATTATCTTTAGATTACTAAATGTATGAATTGTAATCTATTGTAATATTTTAGTGAGTTTACTAAAATATGATCAGTTGACATAAAAGAAAATTCAAAATTAAGAGTCTGGCTGCTGTTTCTCTTCCTTTAATTCCAAATTATTTTAATAAATAATATCAAATAATTATTAAAATATTTTTAACTTGCATAAATTTAGAATAATCTAAAATAAAAATATTGAAAATGTGTAGTAAAACAAAATTTTTCAAATATATTTAAATTTTATAATTATAATTTGCATATAAATAGTGTCAAACTACAATTTTATTATAATATATAAGATGTGCTTTTATTGAAATAAAATCTCAGTTTTTATTAACTTTTTTTATTAAATATTATTTTAGGTATCTGATTCTGTGAGCGGACAAACTGTTGTTGATCCCAAAGGATATTTAACAGATTTACAATCCATGATACCTACACATGGAGCAGATATTAGGTATGAAATTTTTTAATTTTTTTTATAGTAGATCATAAACCTTCAGTGAACCATAAAAAGTTTAGCTTTATGGTTATATTATATATGGAAATTAATGTAGTAGTTATTATTGGCACAGATTAGCAACCTGAATGATTAAAATGTGTGAATGAGGGATGGATGCAACAGAGTATTTTCAAATGATGAATTGAAAATTATCTTGCAAAGAATTCCAAGCAGT
Organism: Centruroides sculpturatus; assembly: GCF_000671375.1. NCBI lineage: Eukaryota > Metazoa > Arthropoda > Arachnida > Scorpiones > Buthidae > Centruroides > Centruroides sculpturatus. The sequence goes on along the minus strand of NW_019384547.1, from coordinate 59,572 downwards.
TACTTGATTTTTGCTGGCTAAAAAGCCAAAGATCTGCTGAAATCTATTGTTATTAATACTTCATCATGATACATGAGGACAATCAGAGCATGAAACTGCTCAACAACAGAAGTCAATGCCACAAGAATCGAAGAACTTACTGAAGACAATAGGTGCAGTAAGTCTTCATTTAACATGATTGATGGATTATTGGAAACTGTGATGTTAAGCAAAATGACTTAAAACAAAACCAATTTTACCATAAGCTAATTGAATAAACAAGAGTAAGTAACAGCATATTTCTGATCAGAAATGTCACCCAACTTTTAAACACCAAAAGTCCTCTAATATGAAAGATTGAAATAAATGTGAGCTGTTCATATCATATTTTAAAAAAAAGTTAAAATAAAAGCAATTTTCTTACTTGTTTTCATTAAGAAAATATACTCAATTTTAGCTTGATGATGATGTGCTGGATAATATGAGGAGGGATGCTAAATCCTTATCACTGGAGATGAATAAAGTGTTTGAAAAAAGAAAAATATAAGATGCATCTTTTACCTCTACACAGTTAAAAATAAATAGTTGATGATTCTAACAAACTATACAGTATACTGTATAAATTTAAAATGATAAATGCAAACAGAGCAGTTTGTTTACTTCAACATTAATTAAACAATGTCTTATATATGTTAATGTGGATATAGGTTCACATTATTTGAAAAAAGATGAAAGTGTAATGAATGAAAATTATATTAATTAGATTTCAAGAAAAATTCTTGTTAATAATAATCTTAGTGGATTATGTTTATAATCTTGGGAATTTATTTCCCACCTTGTAGAGTCAATTTTACTGTTTATAAAGAAGATTCATCAATGATAGTTGTAAATGATTACAAATTTACTTACATCTTTCCTCAACAACATAATGACATTAAGTGAGGACTTTTTGTACATCACTTTGTGGAAAATTACCTTTCAGCTTGGCATATAAAACTTTAAAGCACATTATTCGTGATGAAACTAATGATTTATGGTACCATAAGGTCTGTGCAATGTTGATTCTGCATGCATTAACATCTTGCAATATTTCCATATAGTTCATATCTAGTCCCTTCTGACTTACATTTTTCAAATTTGAAAGAACATATACATGATAATTATTTTAATATTGATGAAGTGAAAATTGTTATCACTGGGTGGCTACAATAAGGTCTGGAATGTTTTGAGGAACAATTTGAAATAAATGCCTCCTAGACCAGATGATTTTGCTGAGAAATAGTGTATTGACTAAAAATAAATCCTGTATTTTTCTTCCATATCAAAAGTATTTTTGTGTTATTAGTTTTGTAAATTTAATTTTGATCACCTTATTCCTTTAATTTAAATTAAATTTTTATTGATCTACATTTTTTCTGTTATGTAATGGTATGTACACTTTTTCAGTGATATCAAGAAAGCTCGTTTATTACTGAAATCTGTGAGAGAAACAAATCCAAACCATCCTCCAGGTTCGTAAATTTTTGATCAAATATTAAAATTTTCAAGATTATTTTTTAAATTTAAACTTATTTTTATAACAGCAACTACAATATTTTTTCCTCTTCTTTCTCTCAAAATNTTTTTCTATCTCCTGGATAAGATGGCATAGGACTACATGACAATAACTTGGATAGATTTTTTTTCATTAACATCATTTGACATTGAAATTTCATTTGTATTTAATTTCAGTTTTTTTTAAACAGTTTGATATGGTTGTCAAAGTAACATTGTTCCATGCATCACTTAACAAATTTATGGCATCCAATATCAATGTAAATTCATTAAACTTCTGTTCTCTTTGATGGATTAAATGCAAAACTATAAATCTTTATAAAATCCTTTCCAACATTTGATTACATTCATGTCCATCAATTGTAAAATTGATGCAACATTGGGAGGCAGAAACACTAGCTTGATGCACAAATTTTGAATCTGGGGATATGCCAGATAGTTATGAACTAGCAATAAAATTGTTTTCTTTTTGGATAGTTCCTTATTCCAATCACTTAAGTACTGCCAAAAAATATTTGAAGTTTTTCAGGTTTTTTTGTTTACAGTATAATCCACAGGAAGATTCCTTATGTTCTTAAAACACCCTGATTTTAATGATTTAATGATTATGATCATCTTTGTCAAGCAATTCTTTGATTTTTTTCCATCAATACATTTTTCCTCTTTGAATTTAAATGTGGAGTCAGGCATCATATTATGAAAAAGTTCCATTTCATTGGCATTGTGGCTATCTTTGTCATTAAAATCTTTCCTTATTTATATCCAAACATGGTCAATCCATTCATTTGCAGTTACTGGATCAGCAGATTGAAATTTTCCTGTAATTTTTGAATAAACAATGTTATGTTGGGTTTTGAATTGATCCATCCAACCATTGCTACATACAAAATTGCCACATCCAAATTTGTCTAGCAAAACGTCTAGCAAATTTTTCTTCATGGACTTTCAAGATTGGTCCATCTTTGAAAACCCAGTACTTTCTATGTACTAAACCATTGAAACAGGTTTTTGGTGATGTTTGCCTGCTCACACTTTCTAAACTTTTTTGTTTTGGTTATATTTTTCTCCATCTCCTATCTTTATTTTTCCAGAATGTCGACATTGTCAAAGAAGACAAAGAAAACTTTCTACACACTGACATTTTTAGCACCACGTTCTAATTTGTAAATATTTTTAATTTTTTCGTAAACTGAGAGCCATTTTCTTTTCTTCATAGACATCTTTCTTATGAAAGGTTTGTTTCATTTCTAATTGGAGTATATGGTAATTTTACAATTGTAGTGATGATTAGGTAAATTTGCATAGCAGGGCTGGAAGTCAACAAAGAAAGGGATGGTCTCCAAAAAGAAAATTAAATGGTAATCAGGCTTGTAATCCAAGCAGTCCATAAAACTAATTATCCCTTTCAGTTTTATCTCTTCCAAAAATTTGGTACCACATTTCTTACTACTTGAACAATTAAGAATGCTCATGTTGGAATAGCTACTGAAAATTTGCTCAGTGTATCCGTGAAGTATGCTCATTATAACCAGAGAAAATATAACAATTTTAATTTATGTGCATTTCTGTATTTCTTTTTTTTTTTCTATTATCTTTGTTGCTTCTGCATCTGAAAATAAGCATATATTTTTGTGTTAAATTAATATAACTAAAATAATGAGAAGCAGAGAAAAACTTAATAATAAAATAATTATAAATATTTATAATTTAATTTTGTAATAATAAAATGAAATTATAAATATTTCAGCCTACAGATCTTGCTAAAGCTGTAATAGCACAAGCTGTTCGACATATTCCTTCCTCTGTTCGTATATGGATTAAAGCAGCAGATCTTGAAATTGAAATAAAAGGAAAAAGAAGAGTATATCGAAAGGTATTAGATACTTTAGTTCAAGCAATTTGAATTATTATCATCATCATTATTAAGAATTTTAAAATTAATTTTTAGGCACTTGAGCATATTCCAAATTCTGTTAGACTTTGGAAAGCTGCTGTAGAATTGGAAGAACCAGATGATGCTCGAATATTATTAAGTCGTGCAGTAGAATGCTGTCCTACAAGTGTGGAATTATGGTTAGCTCTTGCACGTTTGGAAACTTACGAAAATGCTCGGAAAGTATGTAATTTGTTAAACTGTTTCATTTTGAATATTTTAACACTTAAAAATTATTTATAGTACAAATTTAAAATAAAAAAAGCTAAACCATTTTGACAATTCACTTAATCACTTTTAGGTTTTAAACAAAGCACGTGAAAATATACCTACAGATCGACAAATATGGATTACTGCAGCTAAGTTAGAGGAGGCTTGTGGCAGTCACCATATGGTAGAAAAAATCATAGACAGAGGTATAAATTATTTTAAATTTATTTATTTACTTAATGTATAATTTTATAATATATACATTATAACTATATACATATATTGTTATAATAGTAAATATATCCAAAGTTATTATAACAACTTTTATTTTATTCTTCAGCCATTGCATCTCTTAGAGCAAATGGAGTAGAGATAAATAGAGAACAGTGGCTTAAGGATGGTATTGAATGTGAGAAAGCCGGATCTGTTTTGACATGTCAGGCTATTATTCGGACTGTAATTGGTATTGGTGTTGAAGATGAGGATCGTAAGCATGCCTGGATGGAAGATGCTGATGCAGTTGAGTATTAATCAGAATTTTTATTTTTATCAGAAATCAGAGTTTTTTATTAATCAGAATATTTTTCTATTTATTAATTAAATATTTTATTTAAATAAATTTGTTTTTACTAGTGTGCTTCTCAAGGAGCATTTGAATGTTCAAGAGCTATTTATGCTCATGCCCTATCAGTTTTTCCAAGTAAAAAAAGCATTTGGCTTAGAGCAGCTTATTTTGAAAAAAATCATGGAACAAGGTTGGATTTTTTTATAATTGTTATTTTAAGTAGAATTAAAATACTAATTTACTAATACTAAAATACTAAATTAATACTAATATTTTTATTTTAACAGAGAATCATTGGAATCACTCTTACAAAGAGCTGTAGCACATTGTCCAAAGGCAGAAGTACTATGGCTGATGGGAGCAAAGTCAAAGTGGTTAGCAGTAAGTATTTCAAATTATAATCATGAAATGGCAAACATAAAACATTCTAATATAGTCAATTCATTTTTGGGGATACAATTTTATATTTTACATATTTCTTCTCATAAAAAATTTAAAGTTAATATTGAGCTGATACGAAAGTTTCTGGAATTTTCTAGATCTTATGATAAAAACTTTTCTAATAGAATTTTTAAAATGCTCATTTAGTATTTGGCTACAGAAATAATCTATAATTGCAAAATATCCACATCAAAATTTTATTATTCAGTAGAAAATTAACATTCTGATTCTAATGTAGATAATTTAAGTCAGTAAATTAATCTGTATTATCAAGAGCTAAAATAATAATTATAAATTTTTAGAATGATGTACCTGCTGCAAGAAGCATTCTGTCATTGGCCTTTCAAGCTAATCCCAACAGTGAAGAAATTTGGTTAGCTGCAGTCAAATTAGAAAGTGAAAATAATGAGTATGAAAGAGCTAGACGACTTCTAGCCAAAGCTAGAGCTAGTGCTCCAACAGCCAGGGTAATATATTGTTAAGATAATTCTTTAAAATATAAGATGAAGAAAAGAACTTTTAAATAATTTTGATTTAAACTTTTTAATAAAGGTTATGATGAAATCTGTGAAATTAGAATGGGCTTTGGGAGATTTAATAGAAGCAAAAAATCTACTTGAAGAAGGATTAAAACTGTATCCTGACTTTGCAAAACTATGGATGATGAAAGGCCAAATATTGGAACAAGAAAACAAGATTGATGAAGCTCGTGAAGCATACAATCTAGGGGTAAATAAATGGATAAATAATATTTTAAATTTCTTTATATTAGAAATCTATTAGAAATCTATTAAAAATTTAATTTTATTTTGTCATTGCAGTTGAAAAAATGTCCAACTTCTATTCCTGTTTGGTTACTTCTGTCGCAACTTGAAGAGAAAGGAGGTGCACTCATTAAAGCACGATCAGTCTTAGAAAAAGCTCGGTTACGAAATCCAAAATGTGCCGAATTGTGGTTAGAAGCTGTGAGAGTAGAACTTCGTGGTGGACTAAAAGATATTGCTTTGACTTTAATAGCAAAAGGTAATTAATAAAATTAAGAAACGAAAAAAAAATTAAGAAAAATAAGAACTGTTAAAAATTGAGTCAAAAAACAAACAAAAAAAAAATATATTTCAGCTATGCAGGATTGCCCCAATAGCGGGATTCTTTGGGCAGAAGCCATTTTTATGGAAGCACGACCTCAGCGTAAGACGAAGAGTGTTGACGCACTGAAACGTTGCGAACATGATCCTCATGTTCTTCTTGCTGTTTCTAAGTAAGTCATTTTAATTATTACATTATAAAAAAGCAAATATTAAAATATTTTTGAAAATTTTAGATTGTTTTGGACTGAAAGAAAAATGAATAAAGCAAGAGAATGGTTTAATCGAACTGTTAAAATTGATCCCGATTTAGGAGATGCTTGGGCTTATTATTATAAATTTGAATTACTTCATGGTACAGAGGTTTGTAAATTTTTTAATTCATAAATTATTTTTTATAATCTTAAAATAAGGACAAGCAATTAAGTACTCTAAATAAAGTAAAGACTTGTTACATCAATTAGAAGGAACACACAAAAACTAGAGGACAGGCAATCGTTTTTCTAAAAAATGATTGTGTGACCTCCTCCTTGAGGTAACAAGTCCTTACTTTATTTAAGGTTCTAGTAAACATTTTTTAGAATATCTTTTTTTCATAAATTTATCAAATTAATAATACTATGTCCATTACTATTATTAGGAGCAACAAGAGGATGTCAAAAAAAGGTGTGTTAATGCAGAACCTCACCATGGAGAACATTGGTGTCAAATTTCTAAAGATATTGCAAATTGGAGGAAAAAAACAGAAGAGATATTAGTAATGACTGCAAATCAGTTATCTATTCCAACTTGAAAATACCAAACTATTTTTTTATTTATAAAAAAATTCATCCATGAAAAAATTAGTAAAATAATCATCATATTCATATCTTTAAATTTATCCATTGTATAGTTTTATTGTCAATAAATGTAAATTGTTTTTTATAAGCAATATTTTTCAAATTATTTATGCATATACTCATGTAAGTTAAAATGCAGAATTATTTTATTAATTTGATTATGATTTTCTTCATAGAAGATAACTACTAAGTTATTTTGGGCTTAGGTTTATGTACACACAGTTCACACTATATGTTATTTGTCCAGCACAGCACATTCCTGGATAGTGAAGTGGTACGAGTTCCACAGAAAAGTTGGGCTATATGTTTTACAGTGTGTTGGGGAATAATTCTGTAAAACACTAGCTTTAATGCAATTTGTAAAATGTTTTTGAAATCACTTAAAATGAAAATGACTTCCTTATGAAACAAAAGGAGTGATGCCATGTGTACAGTACATACACTATCAAATATCTTCACAAAATTTACTACATTCCTATATACTTATTGGGCTGCAATTTGGAAAAATTGTAGACCTAAAAGTTTCCACTGTTGTCCATCTGTCTGCCCTTTCTTCTTAATCTTCAGAATGGTGTTAGATAGATGAAAGCCAAGACCAGATATGGAAATTTAGGGGCATGAAGTCCCAATTAACTATTGAATATATACAAACTTCTGATGCAAACTGGAAGTCATGTTATTTCAATTCAAAAATTTTCCCCTGAAAGAAATTAGATAGATGACTGCCACTCTATTGCTAACAGGAAAAGTATGATGTACAGGGGAGGTGGAAAGTATATATATTTTAAATTAAATTAATTAAAAATATTAAAAATTGCAACCCAGCATTGTGGCAAATGCTTTTCTAAATCAATTGCATGAAATAGTTTTAAAATATGTAGTAAATTTTTTTTAAATATTTGATATTGTTTATATCAAAAATGTATTGACTAATATTCAACTTTTTAGTGAAAAAATTAAACATTTATTTAAAATAATACTAAATATTTACATTTAATTTAAATAAATATAATACAAAGGAAACTATCAACACTAGCTAATCAGCTAAAGTTGATAGCAACAAACTGTAAAAGGAAGTTTTCTATTTCATCATTACAAACTTTAATATAACTACTGAGCAAAATATTTTGCTCAGTAGTAACAATAACAACATTTTTACTAAAGATACATGGTTAATTCCACAATTATTAACTATAGTATTAGGAAGAGCAAACAAAGTTTTTCTATTGAAATTATGTTTATTATCCAATTAAGATGTAGATAATCCATGTGTTATCTGCAATTAAAAATGAATTTAAAAGCAAGTGTGGGCTATGCACTAAAGGTTAACTTTAATTACAGATTCATTCTAACCAAGAGAATCTTTAGAAACATGAAAAGTACTTTATGCATAACAGGCAATCATATGTCAACACAATTTTTCTGAAAACCCACCAAAGACAAATACAGTACACTATACAAGTCTCATTTTTAGTTCTCTCCCATTCATTTTCTGTGTATGCTTACACACTTAAATTTTGAATTTTTTCAAAATTTAAACCACCATCTGCAAAAAAATTCTAATTTAGTATCAATTGAATTTTAATATAATGAATAATCAATGAAAAAAATCAGAACGTTGGGAACCATTTACATCAAAATGTATTCAGGTAAAAGAAATCATCATATAATTAATATATTTTAAAAATTAAACAGAATACACTTACCATTTAGTTTAATTTCAATGTAGAAATCATAGTTTCAGTATTTAGTCTATACAGTAAAATGTTGGTAAAATGAAATTGAAGGGACCATTGAAATAATTTTGTTATATTAAAATAGTCAAAAATGTAAGGATGAAATTTATTGATGATAAAAAAAATTGCTTACATTTTGAGGTAAGAAAGCTGTTAGTATTTATATGGAACCAAATTTTCAAAATGTAAGTTATATTAAATTAGAATAAAAATTGATCTGTAATAAAAAAAATTATCAAAAAATATCATGAGCAAACAACTAAAATAACAATATAATAGTACAGATTAGTTTGAATCCTGCCTTTTTAATTGTTATTTTTGCTTGAAGCCATTATTTTCTGGTAAAAGAAGTTAATTTTCGTGTATGTTGTTTCTTTAATCAATCTTTTTTTGATAAAATCCAGTACTGAGCATTCCAGTAGGCCATCAGGCACATCTTTTTGTTTAATTTCTTTTTACATATTATCTAATATTTTATTGTTCTCTTCCAAAGAAAATTCTTTTCATTCTTTGTTTTTCTCCATTTTTTCTCATAAACTTTAGAGTAATAACATCAAAATGAAACCATAACTAAGGATTAAAATTAGTGTTGCTAGTTGATCTAGACATTAAAATTAATATGGCTAGACTGTTTGACATAATATTCATCATTTAATAAAAAGTAAAATACATCTGGATACGAGTCCAATTTTGCTTGCCATGTCCAATCACCAGGAACAACTATTTCCATTGCAGAGACAACCTTTCTTTAGAGGCTATGCCTCTGCACAAATATGTAAAACAGTTTAAAATGTCCACAGGTGACAATCCCAACACAATTAAAAATATAATATTTCTTTGTAGAAAAGGGCTGGCACAACATAATATTCATCATTTATTAATAATGAATGATTTATGCATTTATAGATTTCATTATAATGAAACTATTCTTTTGTAACAGACAGAATTTTTATTACATTAAACTGAAATTTTCATTATGATGGTATTCATTAAACAAACATTTTTGCATTGAACTGAATAGGAAATTGGATGGGGATTCAAGCTATATTCATTATACCGAAAATTCAGTTAAACTGGCATTTGTTATACCAACATTTCACTGTATTTTAAACTTCCTAATGTTCCTAAAGTATTCTTAAAAGATTCCTAGGAAAAAAAAAATTATAAAATTACTTTCACTAAATATTTTATTGTATAATTAATTTATTAAGGAAGCTCTATTATAAGAAATTGTACATTTTCTAAATTTGAAACTATTTAGATTAAATTAATAACTTTCCCACTAGATTGACAGAAAAGTTGATAAGAACACTGGAGAATGTAGAAATCTGACCATAAATTTATTTATGGTCAGATTTATATTAGGCTATTCTTCCCCTAAAATATAGTCTTATAATAAATCTAGTAATCATTTGGTATTGTATTATTAACAAGTAGATAGAAGTATAAAAGAATATAAAATTTTGATCCTTCTGTTCATTTATTAATTAATTAATTTCCATATACAGTATAATAAAGTAGTATATAAAGTACTTTATTATATTATAGTGATTTATTTATTTATTTTACTTTTAATCAGAAGTTTTGTTTGGGAGTGGTAATTACTTGTTTGCCAGAACATTACCATATGTAAAGTTAAAAAATAAAAAAAGAAATTGAATTTGAAAATTTCAGATAATTCAAATTTCTTTAATTTATTGTATAAAAGATTGAGAATTTATCAAAAAAATTTATTTAAGTAAATATAATTATTATTAAATATTTAAATAGCATTGTTTTTCTCACATTTTATAAGTCAAATATAAATAAATAAAGAATTAATTAATGATGTAATATCAATTAGTAAGAATTAAATTTAATGTTTTAATAATAAATGATAACTAATCATGATTTTACCTAAATTTTGAAATCAAGTTATTATGTTCATATATTATTACCTAACATTTAGTATTTAAAATTATGGATAAATTAAAGCTAAAATGCAATTATTCTTTATAAATTTAACTTATATAAATTTATTGATGAAATTATATTCTTCTGTTTCATTAATAAAAAAGAAAAATGGAAAATAAGACAAATTATTATTATATCTTAACAAGTATAAGCATCCCGAAGCCATCATTTTAGTAATATGCCAAACCATTGTCGGATTTATTATCAGGCTATTCTATCACCAAAAAATAGTCTTATAATAAATCTTGTGATCATTTGGTATATTAACAAGTAGACAGAAGTATAAAATGATATAAAATTTTGATTCTTCTGTGCATTTATATTTATATACAGAATTAATTTCCATATAAAGTACTGTACTTTATTATATTATAGTGATATTAGATTATAGCTAACATCACTATAATATAATAAATTGGTTTTATTTTGTTTGTATATTATTATTTAGTTTAATTTATTGTTTTTTTAGTGTTTTTATAGTGATGTTAGATTACACCTACACTATAAAAACACTTAAAAATACCTATAATTTAGCAGGTAGAAATGAATTTAGTAGAAGAATTAACATTTGCAATTGTATTTAAGTCGTAGTCAGGTTTATAGAATTAAACACACAACAAAATTTAAACATAATGGTTAGTTAGAATAGAAAAAGTTACCTCTCCAGTCGATAGCGCCATCTTGTAAATGCGTAGTGAGATTAAATTTTTTTACTTTAATTATTCGAATAAAAAAAATAACCATCTTAATAACACACAAATAAAATTGAATCGAAATATAGAACGAGCAATTATTTATTGTGACATCGTCACAATGTCGTGCTGCAATTTTTAATCATGTTTTTAATTTATTTAATTTAAAAAATATGCTCTCCATCTCAAATTAGTAGTGGCTTGCCCCTGTACATCATACTTTTCCTGTTAGCAGTAGAGTGCCGGTCATCTATCTAACTTATAGATTCCCAATCTTTTTTGGTCTATCGCACCCTTTTCGAAAAAAAAAAAAAATTATACCAATCGACTTCCGTTCTTGAAATTAATAATATAACCCATAGTTTTCCAACTTTTTGGGTCATAGCCCACTTTTTCAAACAGCTATTCGATGGCGCCTCTCTTAGGTAAAGCATACTATATTATATATTGAAAAACATGGACATATTTTTAAAATTACAGTGTTATCCCGAACTTACGCGATAGGTGGGACCGAGCGATAACCGCGTAAGTCGAATTTGCGTAAGTCGGGGTATAATTTCGCAATTCGTGTAAAATCCAAGTCGGATGTATGTAAGCTAATAAATGTTCTCGTTAATCTTATCTCTTCTTTTGATTCGTTCACGGTTACAAGAAATCATCACAAAGAGTCTCTGAAGGCTCCGTAGATATAACAAACACAGAAATAACACAAAATAAATTGTAGCTATGTGTCGATTCCGCGCGACACGTCCAAACATGTAAGCCGAACAATAGTGTGAGGGGAGTGAGTAATCAAGAGTTGCGTGGCGCTCAAAAGACGAATCGACGAGATTTGAAAATCGCGTAACTCCGGGTTTGCGTAAGTCGAGGTATTACTGCACTTTATTAAAAGATATTAACAATATTGGATTACTGCTCAAAGTTTCATTAACAATTATATATTATTAAAACTATTAATATAATATGATTAGTGAGAGGAATGAGCTTGGTGTAATAATACTGATACTAATTTTTCGATATATGGTGCCATATTTGTCATCAGCAATCTTAAATTACCGCGTTCCACTATTGACAATCTCTTTCTTTTCTTTGTTAGTAAATTGCTGACTATGCTAAATCCCCTTTTCTGCTAAATATGATGATGGGAATGCAATGAAAATGCAGTCCATGAAGCCGGATATAATACTGGAATTTGCCTTTGAAGCCAAAATTCTTCATATGTATCTTTTTAATTTCAATTTTAACTCTTTATTTGTTGGCAATTCTATCGACTTCTCCTGCAGTGATAATTCTGCTGTTTGTTGGTTTGAGAAGGGTTCTAGTACCCAATCTGGAATGATGGTGTTAAGGACATCCTGAAATCTATTTGTAAAATCTTCTTTAAGTGCTTCCAAATGCTAGCAAAATACAAGAATGTCGTCATCATTTGTTTCCACAGATGAAAGATTCGGAACTGATAGAATTGTCTTCGATCCAAATTTTGTTTTTACAAGGCAAGTTTTGACACGAACGCAGAAATAGTTGCTTTTGCTTTGATCAAATCGTCTCCTTGCAGCTGTAGATTCGTTTCATTAAGTTTATTATATAAATCAATTAAATAAGCTATATTATTTTGATGATATGAAACCGTGCTTTACAATTTGTTTATTCTTCTAACACAATAAAGTGCTATAAATTAAGACACTTGGCGGGTTTTCTCATCTTTATTTAGTTGATACGTGTGAACATTTTACACGTTTCGGGCTCTTAAGCCCCTCTTCAGCCAACTAAAACATTAAAAAAGAATATAACATACATATAAAAAACACAAGTTTTGTAGAATTCATAAAAATCTATAAGACTTATATACATAGTATGTTTTAGATTTTTATGAATTCTACAAAACTTGTGTTTTTTATATGTATGTTATATTCTTTTTTAATGTTTTAGTTGGCTGAAGAGGGGCTTAAGAGCCCGAAACGTGTAAAATGTTCACACGTATCAACTAAATAAAGATGAGAAAACCCGCCAAGTGTCTTAATTTATAGCACTTTATTGTGTTAGAAGAATAAGCTATATTATTCTTAAATTTCAATAAATTCTCTCTTAACGAATCATCATTGTTGTCAAAAAATATTATAACTGAGTCAAAGAGGTCATAACATCTTTTTACACGGATACCCTTTGATAGCCAAAGAGTTTCTGTGTGCAATAGCAAACGATTGAAATAGTAGTCTTTTAAAAAATCAGTTAGAGAACTCGCCACATTCTTGGACATTTCGTTGATTCGTCTCTGTACTGTATTATTGATTAATGGGATTTTCTTAATAATATCATATGGTGGCTTGTGCAGTACAGTACGCAGAACCTCACTCACAACTGGCAATACAGTAGAGTCCCGAAAACTCGGCCTAATGTGGACCGAAGGGTGGCCGAGTTTGTGAAAATGCCGGGTTATCGAAAATGGAATTAAAAAAGAATAAGTACGAGTGTTTCCTCAGAAAATACTATACTGTACTTGTGTGTATTGTTTGCTTGAGAATACAACAGAGAATAAACTGCCCAAATACCCTTAAACAAAAGAAAAGTAGGCCTGCGTACTTTATGAAGGCATAGAGCCTTTACTACATGAAAATGAAAATTAATGAATACAGTGTACAGTAATTTACCTGATAAGACAGATCTCAGAAAAATACTTTATGAGGCATAAAGCTGTCAGTAATGAAAATTAACTAGGGGTTTTTTCGCCCTGCTAGGGTGTGGCCGAGTTATCCGGACTGCCGGGTTATCGAATGCCGAGTTTTCGGGACTCTACTGTATCAATTCTTCTCTAATAGTGTGCAGTTTTCCCGATTTACCAATAAGCAAGGAAATGTTGTAAGAGGCACGTAACCCGTCTTGTTTCGATGCCGCTGAAAACATACCAGCTAAAGTTGGACGTCTCGAATGTTTTTCTTTGAGCATTTGAAAGTAAGATAAATTTTTATCTTTTCTGTTAGAATGTATTTTAGTCAATTGTTCTTCTAATCGTGAAGGTTTAGTGGCTTCATTTGAGAAAACTCTCTGGCAAATCAGGTATAGTCCATTGGTAATGTCTTGTTTAAGAGTGCCTGAATAAAACCATATTTCAAATATTCGACATTATATATCTACATTTTTTCTCTGAATCCGACATGGGTTTATATGTAAAAATAAAATCAATAAAAATAATCTGCTGTGCTCCACACAGGACCAACCGTCACCGTATTAAATTACGTGACTATCGTCAGTGGTAAAAAGAATAATAAACAAAAATAGTCAATATGTACTGTATAGTACGTATTTACCTCCGTGGCAAATAGTTATTACAATAAAAATATATTTTTAATAAGTGGTCCAGGTACGTTATCCTTTGAATGTGATCTGCATATACCGCACAGAAATTTTAGATTTACACTTGCTCTGAAGGAACTTCGAAACAATCTCGTATGGATAAAAAGCATCACGTATTTATTTAATTTATTTAAAGATACTTAATGAACTTGTCAAAACATGCATAGCTTCGATTAATTATTATGTGTATTAATATTGTCATGACCTGTGCAAACTTGTAGGTCTAAATATAAGCTTTGTTGATAGAGCCGGAACATGTGTACTGTTATATAAACACGCATTGTGGTGCTCTGTGTGGTTCACTACGCGTGATGCGTATTAGTCAAAAAGGTATTAGGAACGATTTAAAAAAATAAAAGAAATAAAAGTAATTTATTTATTAAATTATTTGAAAAACCCCAAGAATTTTTTTATGAATGGTCTTCCGAATATATCGGGTCCCGACCTTCACTACTTTGCATGCCTGAACGAACCCATATGAGCTTGCTAAAAGGTGGTCTAGATGGGAAGTTCGTTATATTTGTTACCGACTCAAACTCGTTTTTTTTTATAATATTAATAACTTCGGCGAAGGATTATTTAATTATTCTATAATATAAATTCTATTCTGACTTTCGATTCTTAGTTTATTTAGTTTGTCAAGTCGATAATATATTAATATGCTNCCGTTTGATAAACATTTACTTAGATTCTGATGAATTTTTGGATATCGTTTTGATCTTGTAACTAATGCATCCGATGGATTATTTTGAATATCGGAAGTAATTCCTTCACATATGCTCTTATTTGTTTTCTTTAAATTTCTTTGAGTGGTTTCGGATTTTGTGGATCGATGGCATAAAGAATCAATTTTAGTGACGGATGCTTTAACCGAAGGTAAATCTACAATAAATTTATTAGCATCTCCTTCAGATGAATGCATTCTTCGAATATGAGTTTTACAATCCGATCTGTTATATGATTGATAATAGCAAAACTTGCATTTGTATCTTGTCCATCCGGCGTGAATAGCAGCGTGTCGTCTTAAATTAGAAAAGGTAGAAAATCTTCTTCGGCATTTCAAACAAATTAATTTCTTAGCATCTATCATTTCTTTAACTTTATTTTCTATATTGGTAGATACAAATAGTTTTCCTATATAGTTATTCTTTCTCTTGTTATTCGTCGTTACGCTGTTTTTCCTGCAATATTTTTCGTGTCGAACTCGCGATGATTTTCGGTTAAATAATCGTTCACACTTACAACATCGTTGATTTTTATATATCTTATTCCTTTCTAAACTAGAATTGTTTTCGGTGGCTGTAACTTTCCTCGTAAAAGCATTTTTTCTCACAACTTCTCTTAATTTATTTATTTGTTCTTTCGATTTATTATGAACGGATGTTAAATGTCTAGTCACACCCCACATTTGAACGAAAGATGTATTACAAAATGGACACGGATAATACGGGCGTTTATTTGAGTGTATTGTTATCATGTGTAGATATAAAGTTTTAATTGATGTATATTTAGTGTCGCAAGTTAAACAAGTTAGAGACTGTAGATTACAATCCGTTCTGCTGGATAATCTCTTTGCTCTACTTTTCATCGTAGATAAAGTTGTAATTTTTGCGGACGATATAATGTTATTTTGTTGATTATTTTTATTTTCTTCTACTGTTTGAGTTTTATCAGAAAATTCACTAATGTTATTTGAAATGTCGTTTTTAACTAATTTATCTTCTAAATTACCTTTAACTTCGTGCAAATCTGGACTCTTGTTTCTATTAACTGCTTTAAGAGATTCATTCACGTTAACTACAGGAAAATTTTCTTTATCTTTTTCTTCGTATTCTGTTTGAATTAATTTCGAATCAGAGTTTTGTAATTTACTATTTGATATTATTTCTATATTTTTTCCTTTACAATAATACCTTTTATGAGCTAAAAAGTTTGCCAAGCTACGATATAAACTGCAACAGAGTTTGCATTCGTAGATAATGTTGCATCCTTTTAGAATAAGATGTTTTACTTCGGACGTTCCGTCTTTTAAACATTTTAAAATTTGTGAAATATTTTGAAGACCAGTTAAAAGAGGAGGCTGTAAACACGAATGATCCCAAAGATCAAATGTTGTATCTAATATTGGAGCAGAATCGTTGGTCTTCTCAATTTTATTTTCCATATCTAATAAGCTAAATAGAATTAAAAATATTAATAAGTTTTAATTTGTAAATATTTATTTCTTATAATTAATTTCATATTGTTATTTGTTTTATAATTAGAATAATTCTTATTAAATGAAGAGACTATAAATAAATGTAAGCCCAGTATAAATGCTTTGTAATGGAAATTACTATTTATGTAACCTTGAAGTTGATATAATTTTTCTACTGTTTAATTAGATTCAGTGAAAATAAATATTTTACATATATTAAATTAATTTAGCTGGGTAAACATGAATATAAATAGTAAATAATTAATTTGGTAATTATATTCTACTCTAGATTAAATTGTACAAAAAAAAAAGATCTTTATCCAGACAGTCTGCTTGTTCCCATTAATTTGCATTTCAATACATTGTAACTAACCTTCACGAATATGCTATAAAAGACTTCTAATTTATATAAAAAATAATTTTTAAATATATTAAAATAATATATTTGCTAATATTAATTTATAGTAGGCCTATTAATTAATATAAAAAGTTATCTGGTGTTTTTATAATAAACTCTTCTAAATTTCATATGAATCCTTTCTCATAATAGCTCTTTTACTATGTAAGAATTTTTATAGATGGAAAAAATTAATGGATAGCATTAAACGATGAATGGAAATGTATATTTTTTATATAGTTAGGAACAAACATTACCTTTTGTATAAGGTGAACTCTGCAGATGAACAGGGGCAATCCGCTGACAACAGGCAGACTGATAAGCAAAGATGATGCTGCGACAACAGCCCTTACATGTGTCGTCCACTTGAAAACTCCTCACCTGCCACCCTTCCCAATCCGGTGCAGGGGAATAAAAGGGGTTTGGTCGCCTTCACCCACCACAATAAGACGAAGAACGCAAACCCTTTTACAATTATTTCGAATAGAGTAATCGGACAGCTGGCGATCGCATCAGCTTATCCAGACAATGGATCATCTCTTTATCAACACATTTTGTTGTAAACTAAATAGGATTCTAAAAAACGGATTCGATTTCATTGTTGTTCAATATATGACAGGTGACGCCAAATGTTTATTAAATTCAGAGATAAAAGGTTTTTTTAAGAGAGATATTAACACTACAATTATGGAACGATAACGGTATGATCTGGGTTAAAGCTATCGAACAAAAAAATTATCTCTTTTATTCTTTTTAATTCGATAATATTTATAACATATTTAAGTTTTTCATTTAAATTTATGTATTTTATTTTATCTCTTCCTTATCAGAAAGAAGATGAAAACTTTATTTCTTGTTAAGAAAATTCTTTGATTACTTGGTTAATTAATCAGAAATTGTTGTTGTTAAAGTTAACATTAAAAAGCTTTCCTAAGAAGTAACTTGATTCATTTTAATTTAATTTATGTAAATTAAATGAATTATGATCTTTATGTCACATTCTACGTCTGGAGAATTATTAGGCACATAAAAATGGTATATTATATGTATAAATCGAATAAATTACCTCGTATTATAAGTCTACTTGTAACAATAATCGTAAAGAAAAGCATCGCAATAAGTGGCATATCAAATGAATGAATGAATTTGAAACAATTAAAATAATGAAGAAAACGATATTTCAAACAACGCATTTTTATTTATATAAAATTTTTAAAAATTATATTATAGTCTACATCTCTTAAAATAAGATAACATGCATTATAGGCTACATGAAACGAAGTAAAAAATACTTTTAATTAAGGGAGTTTTATTTCTACAAGTTAAATACAGTAAATTAATTATGTTTTTGTCTATTCGATGCAACAAATAAAGGTAAAAAATACTTTTATAAGAATATATTTTTATATTTAAGTGAAATTGCTTATTTTCCGGAAACAGATATACAATGGTGCCTCATACTTCGAATGTAATTCATTCCAAAGGCTGTTCGAATTCTGAATTGTTCGAAGTCCGAATCGTATTTCCCCATTAGAAATAATGGAAATCAAATTAATCATTTCATATTTTAACAGTTTTCTTTACTTAGCATAGATGTGCGATTTAATTATAACAGCTGTGAAATTTAACACATTAAGCCTGGCGCATACTAGTAGATTCCGTCGTGTGACATCAGAAGCGATTTTTGTGGTCACGTGATTGTTTTCCTTCAATGATCAGGCGACGTTGCCCCCTGTAATATCACTAATAACACAGTTCTAAAAAACCAATAAACATTTCGTCTATCCTTCTACGAACTATTGCTTGGTAATTTGTTTGTAAAATGGCTTATATTTGTTATCTATTTGGTAGAGATTTAATAAATAAACGAAAACGCCGACCCGATAAAAAATGAATTTGTCATTGTGATATGTATATAGTATATAACTTTTATAATTTCTATAAAATCAATGAAATAATTTATATTCTTATATCTATTAAAACCTGCTTAGCTATCTGT
This sequence comes from Centruroides sculpturatus, assembly GCF_000671375.1. NCBI lineage: Eukaryota > Metazoa > Arthropoda > Arachnida > Scorpiones > Buthidae > Centruroides > Centruroides sculpturatus. The sequence continues at coordinate 40,641 of NW_019384547.1, read as the reverse complement.
TTATTAAACACAGCATAACTGAAACGAGACAAAGATTACAGCACAAACACGTGCAAAGCTCGCTTGTGGACTACAGCTTATTTCTTTCTCATAACTTTCAAACGCCGAAAAATCCACATTGGATCTTCGAATCGTCGAAGGGTAGACAATGGCATATAACGATATGAGTATAAAATTAAGTGATAATTTGTTAGTTGGAACTTACGAGAATATCGTTATATAGGAGGACACTATATCGAAATTTGATTGAATTTTTATTGTGTAAAGATATTAAAATATTAAATTGTTATTAAGCTGCAATTTAAAAAAAAATTGTAGACCTATAAATTCCCACCGTCCGTCTGTTTTTCCTTAATTTCGAGAACAGAGTTAGAGAGATAAAAGACGAGAGCAGATATGGAAACCTTAGGGGCAGGAGACCCCGATTAACTACATAAGAACTTCCAATAGAAACAGGAAATCACGTCATTTGAATTTTAAAAAATTTTCCTGAAAGATGTTAGATAGATGACCGGCATGACTGTATTGTTATAGAAAAAGTATGATGTACAGGAACAAGCTACTACTAATTTGAAGTAAAAAGCACATATTTTAAATTAAATACATTAAAAATATGACTAAAAATTGCAGTCTGGCATTGTGATGATGTCACAATAAATAATTGCTCGTATTAAATTATTATGTAATGATCCAATATTAAACTATGCAGACATATTTCTTCGTCTTAAAAAATATATGAATATAATAAATATAAATGAAAATGACTCCCAATCACCTCTAAAACAAGAAAATTTGTATTATTATTATTATTATTATTATTATTGGGTACTATTTTTTTCGGTTCTTTTCTACAGTATAGAGATGTACTGTTCTTCAAATACATCTCTAATACCGTCGAAAAGATTCAAAATCTGACGAATGATCAAATTCGATTTAACTTCTTGCACATCTTTCGGGATCAATTCGTAAACATTTAACCAGTGGTTTTGGCTGTGCCTCCTATTAAAATTTTATCATTTATTTGAAATGCGTGTTATATATTACACATTAATTGATTAAAGAGCAACGGTACATCCATAGTATCAGCTGGAGTTGTATATGTTATGGACCAAGTGATTAATAGGGCATGGGCGCGTTGTCTGATAAATATTGATTAATTTATTAAATTGACCAGACATTATGAATAAAGCTATATTCCCTTCGGGCAATTTGATTAAAAAAAATTTTTGCTCCAAACATGGTCTCATAGGGACTGCAGTTTATACCAGTATGATAAGCTCGATTTTTCATCAGTTGTACAAAACGTAATCCTTCCGATCATTTGTTAGTATTGTTAGTCTCTAACCAAGAACTAAGCGTATTTTTTACGTCTTAATTACATCTTTCTACTGAACCCTGACTTTGTGAGTGACTGTGTTTTTCATGCACCATTTTTAACTCGAGCCACATATTACATATTTCTTTGATGATATTATGGGCGAATTTTCTGTCGTTATTGCTTTGTAGAATATTCGGTGCACCGAAAATTGTAAAAATGTTTAAAAGAACATATGCTACATCTTCAGTTCTTTTGGTTTTTAACGGTCGTAGTTGAACGAATTTAGATAGATGGTCATGATACACGAGTATAAATTTATATTGCTCATCGGCTTGCCACTGCACTTCTATAAGATCGATCTGACATCTCGACAGCAATTTAGAGAGGAAACTTTTAGAGAGGAAAAATATAAAAAATTAAGCTATACACGAATCAGTTATCTTTTTAAATACATAAACATAAAATGTATATACTTTTCATAAACGTGTATGTTTATAGAAAGTTATTGTTGGGCTGCAATTTGAAAAAATCGTAGACACAAATTCCCACTGTCGTCCGTCTGTCTTTTCTTAATGTCGAGAATGAAGTTAGATTAAAGATGAGAAGCTTAGGAACAGGAGGCCCCAATTAACTATATACGAACTTCCTGTCCAGACTGGAAGTCATGTTATTTTAATTCAAAATTTCCCCTAAAAAGAGTTAGATGACCAGCACGACTTTATTGCTAACAGGAAAAGTATGATGTGTAGGGAAAAACAGAATGTACAGTACATTACTGTACTAATTTGAGATGGAGAGCATATATTTTAAAATAAATAAATTAAAAATATGATTAAATATTGCAATTAAAAAGTGCAATATGATGTCACAATAAATAATTGCTCGTTTTGTTAAAGGTTTTAATTATAATAATAATTATTATTTTTTATTGCAGTTAATATAGTTATTTAACTTTGTCTTGTCACAATGAAAAGTAATTATAAATGCATATAGTCTAAATCCAATACAGTACTTTTAACTTTTAGAATGATTTCATTTATCAACGCATTATCGACAACTACAATTTTTTATAATTAATTAATTCATTTATATTACATTTATTCAATTTAAAGTAGATTGTATAATATTCAGTACTGTACCTAAAATAAGTTGTATGTGCTAAGTATATCCTGCTATGGTATTTGGATCCGTACTTTTCAACGAAAAACTTTATTAATTACGAAAAGAAATAGATTTTAGCCTATAAAACAAATATGTTTTATGAATATTTATTAATATCGTTATTTTATGCGAAATTTTCTTTCACTTTCTACAGAAACACGATTTTCTTTTGATAGCTATGCAAAGCATTTCTAGAATCAGAATAAAATAGAGAAAAAAAAACTCATCTAGACTATGTAAATGTGTAATAACTCTAACTCCAGTGGCACGTTATCCAATGGGAAAAAAGGGCAATTGCCTGGAGTCCCCACCAATAGATAGCCCCAAACAAATCTTTCATAAACTCATTACTGTAGTAAGAATCTCGAAATTAAAATTTTGCGCCATATTTGAAGACCCTAGATTGCCAGTGTGGCGCAGCAAAGAATCGTTCAGAAGTCGTGTTAAAAACGTACGAGGAAACTGGGGAATTCCCTAAAAATCCCTCGAATGAAAATGCCTGAAGTCAACACTGTACTTGGGGCCCTCTAATTCAAATTTGCCTGGGCCCCAAGAATCTATAACGCGTCACTGTGTACTGGTGGTAGTTAAAATCTGTCACTGATTCTGACTAATCACAGCGCAAATTGGCGGTGCTTCTTCCAACTCACTTTTATAAAATCCCGCCAGTTTGAAAACAGCTAATTCTTTTTGTCTGTAAAAACTAAATATACTGTATTACGACTAGAAAAATAAAGATAGAAATGTTTATTCATATTATCTGATTTTATTACAGTACTTGAAAATATTTATCCCTGATCTGATCAGAATGTTCGTACAGGATTGTTTTGTTATTCACTACATTTTATATACAGCTAGATTAACATTAAATAACCCGGGAGTAGGCCGGATGGCCGAGCGGTCAAGGTAGCAGCCTACCGCTCTGGGGGACCCGGGATTGAATCCGGACGCGTCAAGGAATCCCCAGGAATTTTTCGGGGAGTGGCCCGTTCGGATGTGTCGTGCCCCGTCCCTCACTACCCGGTCGCTCCATTGTGGGCCTGGCCGATCCCATAATGGTCCTGCTATTAGAGACCCTCTTAGTGCTCACAGGACGGAAAAAGTAAAAACAAAACAAACCCGGGAGTAAATGAATATTAAAATATTATTTCCAATATGAATACAATACTAAGACACCACATAATTATATTCAAAGTGAAAATTCTCGAATTAAAAATATAAAATAACTGAAAACACGATATTATATCACAGAAATGCTAAACTACAATCAAATATTCAACAACATGCAATATAAATATAAATTAACGTATTTATATCACGCAAACTATTGTCATAAGATTAAAACCAACTATTAATTTTAGGTTATAATACAATATATTTAAATATATGAATTATATAATTATTAAATATCGGAAAAGAAACGTAAATAGCGCGCAAGGAATTGTGGGTCCAAACGATAATCGAATGACGCCATTGGCATCTGACGTTCAGCAGTCGTCGTTTGTGATAATCTTTAAATCGCTTTTATAATTTAATTATTTTTAAAGCCGTAATTTTAAATCCGAATAAACTAAGATGGGAGCATTGTTAGCATTGTGTACTGCCGGACAGGTAATGTATATTGTTAATAATTTAAATATTTATTATCATTTCAAAACAAACGCAACCCATTGTTAAAATGTTTCCATTTCTTGTGTAATGTATACAATAGACTTCGGCTATTAAAACAAATGATTAAGAAAATGAATGTAAATAAAATTTAAAGTTTTTATTAAGATTTATAAGATTATTTTAAGACAAAGATAATGGTTAAAAGCATAAAATAGTAAATTTCAGTGGCGTGCCGTCACTGGAAGCGGTGGAAGTGCCGATTCCTTTGTATTTTCTAAGAAATAAATACATATTGTGCAATTATTTTCATATTTTAACGTATTTTATTATAACCGCATTATGTATCTTATTACAAATTTCTATATTACATGTGAAAAAAAACGATAAGATTGCTATTGTATATTCGAATATCAGTGGCGGAATGGAAGTGCTGTATTGTCGAAACCGGGTCCGCTTCCAAACTGCCAGATTATTTGCATTTGTGCATGTGCTTTACAGAGCATCAACCTCACCCATTTAGCTGGTGGAAGCTACACACCAAAATGCTTCCAATGATTCTATCCAGGACTGGTTCTGGGCTGTTAGCTGCCTGCCTGCTAGATATTTGGCCACCCTTGCCCCATTATGTGAATCACAAGTAGCTTTATAACTTAACCCAACCGATAAGAATTTACTGGTATGTTTTTATGATAGTTCTGTATAGTTGACAGGAGTTTAAAAAAATCCATTAAAATATTTGATATTTTTATTCCGCTCTCCCATCTTATATTATTTACGGATTTCAATGTTAAACCAGTGATATTACGATTCGTATGTCCCATCTTTAAGGGAATGTAGGAAAAAAAGTGTACAATCTTGTACAATGTTAAAAAATTAACTAACTTTGGCAGCATTACAACTAAATTTAATGAATTGAGATGCACAAGGTACAAAAAAAGCTCTAGAATTTATATTCTTTAAATTTACGATTTATGTATCTGTTGTCATAAAAATTTGTGGCTGGAATCATGGCTGAGTCTAATTATTTGTGTTTGTAAATTTAAAGTAATTTTTGACTTCTACATTTAAATTTTTTTAAAGCTGAAATATGTAATGATGATTGAAAAACATATTAATGCTTATAAGAAAAAGGAAGTAATATATAAAAAATTTAACTGTAATGGAAGAATGAAAATGTTAGAATAATCATAAAATATATATAGTAGACTTGATATCAAAGTTAGTTTTAATTACATTCATAATTTTTCTCCCTATTACAGAGTTTTCAAAAAGTATTCCTAAAGGTAGTTGAAATTTCAAATGAAATTTATCATCATCATAATGCTCAAAATAGAAAAAATGCTGAATGCTGGAGATTTATTAGAAGAGTACATACAAAAAATTTGAATAATTGCTCCTGTGACATATGAACTGATGATAATTTTAATTCATGTTGCTAGAGAAATTTCAAAAAAGTTTGGTGATAAATAGGAAAAACAAAGTACTTTTCACAAACATTTTATGGATAATTAATGAAATTTCAAAATTTCTGCTATTGATAGTTATCATAGTGGACAGTGACAACGAAACATTGACTCATTGTTTTCATCAGGAGACCTCAAAAAATTATGCATCCAGGAAAACAATAGGTGCAGAGGGCCTATATAAAATTTTTTTAAATGTTCATGTACCTCAATTAATTTACTCAATCAAAAATCAATGTTATTGATTTTTCTCTCATTTTCAAGCACAATTTGCATTGCTCCTTTTTTAAAAAATCATTAATCTTCATTTGTTTAGTAATGCCTTTTTTTTTCAAACTGAAAAATAAACTTTCAATACAGTAGAGCGTCGATTTTCCGAAAGTCAATCATTCGAAAGAATTCCAGTCGGCAAATTTAAATTTTTGCCAGTGCTGTGGCGCTTCAATCTTTGGCTATGTCTTGGGCTACTCAAATATTTTACGTTTTTGATACTAAATTAACATCTGAACTATAATTTTTTATTATTTTTATATTTTTCAATATATTTATTTTGTTTGTACAAACTAAAAAAATAATTTTTAACGATACAATAGTCTTTGTTAGGCTTAACATCGACGAAAATTCAACGCAAAGTGACACGCAACGGAGAAAAATTTCGACATCGGATACGTTAAACTATTTTTTTGTACGTAAATCAGTTATCCAAAATATCAGTTATCCGGACAACCTCAGTCCCCAATTGATTCGGAAAATCAACACTCTACTGTATTTGTGACATTTACTTGGTGTCTTTTGGTGATGGTGTAAGAATACAAAAACACTTTTACAGAATTGAATATATAAAGTGCTTTAGAGAAACTTGACACTGTTCAAACTCAGCTTCTTTGCCATTACCAAACCTCTGCTTATCCAGTTTATCCAGTTTATCTATGCCCAGCTAACTGTTCAGTCCAAACTGCTACCTGCTGTACCATGTTTCAAAATATATCATATTGCTGTTATTTTGTATAGTGTTGCTTTTTCTTATAAACAGTCATTATTGTTCTTCAGGACTAAAAATTTTGACCGATTGATGTGGGGAAAATGATTGCATGCTTAATTTTCATAATTTAAATATGACCCTAGAAATTTAACAATGCTTCCAGGATTGAAGTTTAACTGTAGTTAGTCGTAGCAACACTTTATGCTTTTGAATTTTGTTTAATTCTCTACTTCAGATCAGAGAGAAGAATTTAAGTCATATTCTTTCAGAAAATTGTTGTTAGAAAACTTCTATTTAAGCTTTTTACTATGCAAATAAGACTTTCTAGTGAAATAATAATTCAGAATGAATGTGTTCATTTATGAAAAATATAATTTTTGTGTTTGAAAAAGCACACAATATATTTAAATATATGAATTATATAATTATTAAATATCGGAAAAGAAACGTAAATAGCGCGCAAGGAATTGTGGGTCCAAACGATAATCGAATGACGCCATTGGCATCTGACGTTCAGCAGTCGTCGTTTGTGATAATCTTTAAATCGCTTTTATAATTTAATTATTTTTAAAGCCGTAATTTTAAATCCGAATAAACTAAGATGGGAGCATTGTTAGCATTGTGTACTGCCGGACAGGTAATGTATATTGTTAATAATTTAAATATTTATTATCATTTCAAAACAAACGCAACCCATTGTTAAAATGTTTCCATTTCTTGTGTAATGTATACAATAGACTTCGGCTATTAAAACAAATGATTAAGAAAATGAATGTAAATAAAATTTAAAGTTTTTATTAAGATTTATAAGATTATTTTAAGACAAAGATAATGGTTAAAAGCATAAAATAGTAAATTTCAGTGGCGTGCCGTCACTGGAAGCGGTGGAAGTGCCGATTCCTTTGTATTTTCTAAGAAATAAATACATATTGTGCAATTATTTTCATATTTTAACGTATTTTATTATAACCGCATTATGTATCTTATTACAAATTTCTATATTACATGTGAAAAAAAACGATAAGATTGCTATTGTATATTCGAATATCAGTGGCGGAATGGAAGTGCTGTATTGTCGAAACCGGGTCCGCTTCCAAACTGCCAGATTATTTGCATTTGTGCATGTGCTTTACAGAGCATCAACCTCACCCATTTAGCTGGTGGAAGCTACACACCAAAATGCTTCCAATGATTCTATCCAGGACTGGTTCTGGGCTGTTAGCTGCCTGCCTGCTAGATATTTGGCCACCCTTGCCCCATTATGTGAATCACAAGTAGCTTTATAACTTAACCCAACCGATAAGAATTTACTGGTATGTTTTTATGATAGTTCTGTATAGTTGACAGGAGTTTAAAAAAATCCATTAAAATATTTGATATTTTTATTCCGCTCTCCCATCTTATATTATTTACGGATTTCAATGTTAAACCAGTGATATTACGATTCGTATGTCCCATCTTTAAGGGAATGTAGGAAAAAAAGTGTACAATCTTGTACAATGTTAAAAAATTAACTAACTTTGGCAGCATTACAACTAAATTTAATGAATTGAGATGCACAAGGTACAAAAAAAGCTCTAGAATTTATATTCTTTAAATTTACGATTTATGTATCTGTTGTCATAAAAATTTGTGGCTGGAATCATGGCTGAGTCTAATTATTTGTGTTTGTAAATTTAAAGTAATTTTTGACTTCTACATTTAAATTTTTTTAAAGCTGAAATATGTAATGATGATTGAAAAACATATTAATGCTTATAAGAAAAAGGAAGTAATATATAAAAAATTTAACTGTAATGGAAGAATGAAAATGTTAGAATAATCATAAAATATATATAGTAGACTTGATATCAAAGTTAGTTTTAATTACATTCATAATTTTTCTCCCTATTACAGAGTTTTCAAAAAGTATTCCTAAAGGTAGTTGAAATTTCAAATGAAATTTATCATCATCATAATGCTCAAAATAGAAAAAATGCTGAATGCTGGAGATTTATTAGAAGAGTACATACAAAAAATTTGAATAATTGCTCCTGTGACATATGAACTGATGATAATTTTAATTCATGTTGCTAGAGAAATTTCAAAAAAGTTTGGTGATAAATAGGAAAAACAAAGTACTTTTCACAAACATTTTATGGATAATTAATGAAATTTCAAAATTTCTGCTATTGATAGTTATCATAGTGGACAGTGACAACGAAACATTGACTCATTGTTTTCATCAGGAGACCTCAAAAAATTATGCATCCAGGAAAACAATAGGTGTAGAGGGCCTATATAAAATTTTTTTAAATGTTCATGTACCTCAATTAATTTACTCAATCAAAAATCAATGTTATTGATTTTTCTCTCATTTTCAAGCACAATTTGCATTGCTCCTTTTTTAAAAAATCATTAATCTTCATTTGTTTAGTAATGCCTTTTTTTTTCAAACTGAAAAATAAACTTTCAATACAGTAGAGCGTCGATTTTCCGAAAGTCAATCATTCGAAAGAATTCCAGTCGGCAAATTTAAATTTTTGCCAGTGCTGTGGCGCTTCAATCTTTGGCTATGTCTTGGGCTACTCAAATATTTTACGTTTTTGATACTAAATTAACATCTGAACTATAATTTTTTATTATTTTTATATTTTTCAATATATTTATTTTGTTTGTACAAACTAAAAAAATAATTTTTAACNGACGATTACGCCACTGTTTATGTTCGTTCGCGCAGTTTTCGATGAGTCATATCATTCTTAACTTGGACGGAAATGAAATTTGTTACAACGTTGCACTTAGTCTTTCATATTTGTTGTTAGTAATTTAAAAGACATTTTGAAACACATACGGAACAATAATAACTTTTTAAAATATAACAACACAAAAATGAAAAGGGAACTCGGGTACATTTATCGAGAGCCGCATGTGGCTCGCGAGCCGCAGGTTGGCCACCCCTGGTATATACCATAATCACTCCTATGGAATCATTTATATATTAGAAATCCCATGGAGTGGTTCACAGAATAGCTTCCATTAGAGTATTTGTAAATCAGGCTATATCACACTCCTTTCTCATGATGGATAAAAGTGCAGAAATCCAGAAGCTCTGTATAGCATAAAAGCATGGGTTTCCTAAGAATTTAATTTACATCAAGAAACAGCCTATAAGTAAAGGTAGTAGTGCTATAAAAAAAAATTATGGTTAAATGAAAAGGATTAAAAAGGCAGGAATAATATTAGTAACAGGCAAAGCAGCAGCAACTTTAGTACAGTTGTCCCTTGATAATCCATCAGGTATGGGACCAAAGGTGTGTCAGATTACCAAAAGTGTCCGGATTACCGAAAATAATTACATATTTCGCATTGTTTTTCTAGCAGTAACTTACAATATTCTCTACTCCAACTGTTCGAACAGAACTGCTCACATAAAACACACGAAATGTGTGTCATCGAGTAAGAATTGGATGGGGAGATTCACATTGCGACATGCTTCTGTGCAAGCAGACACGTAACGGGGACAGTTACCTTGACGGGAGGTGCGTCGGACTACTGAGCATGTCGGATTAAAAAACGTCGGACTATAGAGGGACAACTGTAGTAACTTAACACTGGAACTGCAACAACAGTCATTTGACTTCTATTTACTTATTTGCTAACTTAATCAAGTTTCTCACAGGAATCTGAAATTTTTTGATTTCCTGAATTTGAATGTTTTGCATTACCATAGAATTTTATCTTGATAAAATCAAGGGGTCTTGAGATATAAAAGTCTTTACTTATAACCATGGAAAGCAGTCATTTTGACTGCTGATTTATTCTTTTGTTTTATTACTTTTTCTTTACCTGTCTACTTATAAATTGTGAATATTAACACTTATTTCTATGTGAATGTTTCTACTAGTCTTGGTTTTCTGGGTTCTTTGTTAGAATAACTTTTCACTTCAGTCTCATTTGGAATTATTCATGTAGTGTGTAACACAAAAATGAATGATTGATTTGATTATCATCTGCTTACTGGAGATGAAATCACAAATATATTAGAAAATTTTGGAATATGAATTGAAAATGAATATATGGATGGCATTCATAATCTATCAAAAAGTGATAATGAATATGTCCCATTCAACAAAATTGATGCTAAACAGGATTGCAGTGAGAGTGATAGTGAAGAATATAGCATCTGATATTGCCTAATTGAGAATGAACCAACATCAACCTCTCTAAAAGATGTATAATACATAATTTACTGTATTTTTAAAGTATACTGATTCTTACTGATATATTAGATATAACTTACATGAAATATTTGATTATAAAATAATTTTTCATAGTAAACTATGGAATAATAATATAGCTATCATTGCTTGCTTTTTTCATGCTAAAAAACCTGCTTTTATGTATGCACAGGTACTGTTAGTGATACACAGCAACAAGGAAACTCCCATGGAGTAGTTTTCAGTGCTTGACTTTTTGTTATACAAAGTATATGTAGTTCCCCCAATTTAAAGGGACCTATAATACAATCTCTTGAAATTATATAATGTAGAATGTTATTGTTTTGATACAACTATGAAATAAAATCAATTTTAAATTGTAAAACACATTCTATGGAATAGTAGTCATTTTGACTGCTGTCAGGTTCTAAGTATAAAAGTCTTGAAGTCCTAGTATTAAGTAAGGAAACATCATTTTACTCTAGATTCATTCATTCATTCTTATTTACTTTGTACTGTCAAGTACATTCCTGGCCCAGCATGGAGCATTACCAGGAGATGAACAATATATATACATTACAATATATATTCGTAGAGAAAATTAAATAACATTAAGTTGTAGTAATGGTAAATAAAAAAAATATAAAAAAATAAATAAAAAAATAAAATAAAAATAAATAGATAAGATTGTTGAGGGACATTGATAGGATGATCACAATTTAACTATTAACATTTACATACATATAGAGTTATTATAATATAAATTTACTTTTGATATTTAATGAATATATATTTAATTAATAAATATCTTGGTGATTGAGTACTTATAGATTAAGAAGGTGAACAGAAATAACTGTTTCAGGTCTCAAGAACATAATTCTCAGCCTGAGTAGTTAGAACTTGGATTGACATATGTTTTTGCCGCTTCAAGATGGAATGAAGTTGGGCAACAACACATTCCTTAAGCAGGGTATCTTGGGCAGAGTATTATTAAAAAGCAAATTATAGGTAACACATCACCTCTGTAGAGCAGGACGATTCGAATGCATGTCTGAGATATCACAAGATACCATTGGCACAGCACTTCCAGGCACTAAATACACAGATATAAAAAAACAATCAACGCACAGGGTACGGCACATGAAGAAGAACATCATCCCACGTAGAGAAAATGTGTAGAAGTTTTCTTTTTACAAACACTTCCATTAGAACAACATCATAGAAAGATGGTTCACACATAATCAGACCATGATGATCAGAACCCTTGTTGTATATAACATACAGTAGTATTGCTTTCAGGATGCAAACTTTGAGAATAGTGCAAACTCTGTAGATATTATTCAATAAGGCACAATACTTACCTATAGCACGTAGCCTTATTCTTGAGCACAATTTCATGGTAGTTCCATTAGTACAGTACATCCAAGGCACTGCGATTAGGACAATGAACACGACGGGTGATTGACGCATAGGAAAGCAGAGCACTTCGATCAGGACAACACTGCCGAAAGATGGTTCACAGACACCAATTAATAATGATCAAAATATAACTGGATGAAGATTGGCACTAGTGATTTGCTCCTCATTTCCAAATCACACTCCCTGTGAGTTGGAAATGTTATTCTCTAAAGATATAAAGTAGGCTATATAGTTGGCAAATGCACAAGGTGAATCAATTTGAAGAACACAAATTTTCACAGAAAATGTGGAACATGTCCAGAAACACGATCATTCAATTGAAATATTATCGTTCAGACACATCGTAGACAAGTTGATGAGATTGCAAATGTAGTTTTATTGTTATATTATTTGATGTGTTATTTTAGAGATACTTTTAGCAAGTCTGGTGAAGGCATTATAAACTTCAAGAGATGTCCATATGTCTGATAATTGGCAGGGCCAGTTAATTCCTAGTTGATTTAGTAGTGATTTTAGCTCTATTCGTTCACGATCAAATAGTATGCAATCATAAAAATAATGTTTGGAACCATCTGCCACAAGACAAGTAGGACATTGGTCAGAGTTTCTATCAGTGAACCTAACAAGATATGAAGCGTATTTGCCATGATTGGTGAACAGCTGCGTGGTGTAGTAGGTGGGTGAATACCACTGTATCATGAAAAATTTACAGAGGTCAGGAATGTATTCATGAGTGATATGATGATCATTGCGATCCCATTCAATTTGCCATAAATGAAGAGCATGTTCTCAAAGTATACGGCGCAAAGTACGTTGACTATATTTATTATAGGCAATAGGAGCAGTGATGTCATTAGCTGCAGATTTTGCCAAGAGATCAGCCTTTTCGTTGCCTAACGTTCCCTGATGCGCTCTGATCAATGTGATAGCAAAAGTACAGTTGGAAAACCACATAAGATGTCTGATTTCCTCTGCAAGTGGATGTAGTTTTGAGTTGTTAATTAAATTGCAAGCGGATAAAGAGTCAGTGTGGATATGAACTGAAATATTATTATAATTACTGTTTATCCAATAGATGCTCATTTTAATAGCGAAAAGTTCTGCCTGAAACACTGTGCAGTGGTCATCAAGACGATAAGTCTGATTGTATATTTCGTGATCTTGCCTGAAGACAACAAAACTACACCCCACCGAATCGTTAATTCTTGAGCCATCAGAATATATATCCACATCAGCATAGTTATTGCTTTCAAAAGTGTAATTTAAGGGAATACCAGGGGTGAGAGGTGTCACAGTAAGGAGAGTTCCATTCAACGTTATTGTGTAATATCGTTCTAGAGTATGTCATAATATTTTCACCCCATTTGGCTTGTTGCAATTTCTCTTTCATCATAACTGTTAGGTCTATTGGTAGTTTTTTCGCAATAACTTATAAGGATTGATTGCTTGCAGTTCAAAATGCCTTGGTTATGAGTAGAAGTAGAATGCCTTGGTTATGAGTAGAAGTAGAATGCCTTGGTTATGCATCTTTGCAATGAGACTAGTTTCCTTTTAGTATGTACCTTATGAGTGGCCCATCCCCAAGTTCCACATGCATATGTAATGATAGGAATATATATACTGTCATAAATAATGGACATTGCGTCTGCAGATAGTCCCCAGTTCTTCTGGCTACTTGTGCAAAAGCTTGAAGTATAAATCCTGTACGGTTAGAGATATATTCCACGTGTTTATTCCACGAGAGTCGGAAGTCAAGTATAACACCCAGGTATTTGAGAGTTTTTTCAACTTTGATTGTGTTGTTATTCATTTTAACGTGTGGTGGTCTGAGGTAAAGGTTGTGTTTACCTGGTTTGTTGAAAACAATACCTCTGGTCTTTAAAGGATTGAAGTTAAGTTTGTGTTTATTTCCCCATGTGTAAATCTGCTGTAACAGGTTGTTGCCTTTGTACTCAAGGTCAGACCTTGATCGACCTCCTAGCAGCATTATGACGTTGTCAGCATAAGCAAAGGAATCTGTTTGTCCGAGGGTTTCTTTAAGGAAGGCATCAAAAGTGATATTCCAAAGCAGGGATCCACAGACAGACCCCTGCAGGCAACCTCTTGTAATGATTTTATTCACCTGATGATGTCCATACTGTATAGTTGCAGTATGCTCATTTAAATAATCCTGAAATAGTTGTAGGATGTTACAAGGACATTTTAACTTTCGCAATTGATGTGTAATAAATGGCCACCAAGCAGAGTCAAATGCTTTAGATATGTCTAAGCTCACTCCAAGAACATATTTGTTGCCATCAAGTAAATGTTTAACTGTATTAACCATAGATTCAATTGCTTCCTCGGCCGATCATTGTGGCCGAAAGCCATACTGTTTATTGCTTGGGCATTTATTATGCTCAACATGCCAGTTGAGCCTGTTGGTCATCAACCATTCGAGTATCTTATCCAATATGGGTAGAAGGGAAATTGGTTGCATATCACTTGAAGAGCCTGATTTTGGGACAGGGACAATCCGTGCGTGTTTCCATGCACAAGGAAAAATTGCATGGTGTAGACAGGCATTATATAAATTAAATAAGTGTTGCGGAATTAGATCCCACAGTTTGAGTGCAATTTCATTAGTAATTTCGTCAGGGCCCGGAGCTTTGCCTTTTTTTTGAGATAACAGAAGGCCTGTTGAATTTCCTCATATTTGAATTGTGGAATGTCTATTGTATCATCTAAATCGCTAAATTCAGCACGAATAGAATGTTGCCAGTCTGTGTCACCCTCTGGATCGTCATCAGGACAGAAGGCATCCAGTTGGGCTGTTAACGTTTGGATAAGAGTAGGTGGGTTAGAATCTTCAGTACTTAAGTCCGTTATAATTTTTGTTTTTCTCCGTTTATTGCTGCACATTTTTGTTATGAATCCCCATCGGTTCTTAGATGTATTAGTACAAAATTCGTGCCAGCTGCGCATTTTCTCAGCTTTTATGGCTTCATTGTAGAGTTTTTGACTACAGAGATAGGCCTCTTTATGTGCAGTTCGTGCAGCATTATCCCTGCATCTCTGATATGTCTTTCTGAGTTTTCTTGTATATTTCTGTTTTACTCTAGCTATACCTTTCTATTTTACTCTAGCTATCAAAATGTCCCTTACAATCATGACCATGCTATGTAATGACAAAAACAGTATGGCGATACTAACAAAATCAGGAATTTTTGCCGCTCACTAGTAGTTAAGTGGATAAAACCGTTGAATCACTCATGAGTTTGTGCCTCTCCAACAGGTTGGAGAGGCACAAACCTGTTGTAATAATGGGGTTTTCTTGTATTAAATGTAATAATGGGGCTTTCTTCATGTTAGTAACAGTTAAAAAGGGGCCAGTTTCCCATAAAAGATCTCCCAGGAGCCATTCCTCTTTGACAGATTGCCTATGTGTCACTTTTCTATCTACAAATAAAACAATGAAAACAAAGTAATTTATGCTATAAAACTCAGAATAACCAAAATTTTTATTGTATAGGTTCTACTGCCTATCAGAATCAGAATATTTTTAATTTAGGCAAATCTGCCATAAGAGTATCAGAATAAAAGAATATTAGTCAATAAGCTTTATGCAGTATATGTTTAGTAGTACTCTGACTCAATGGACCTAGGACCATGCTGCCACAGTTTTCTGGGATTCTATGATAAGCTGGTTTAGCTCTTATCATAGAGTAGGATTTCTAATAATAATTCTAGAGCAGTTATATATCTACTGCTTTCTAAGTACAGTACATGAAGGTTATTAATGCCAATGATACAATAACTATTAGTGATATTTGGAAACTAGTCTTAAATACTATTGACATCATGTGCATAGTAAATAAATTATCATCATATTTTGAGTAAAATTCAACATTCTGTTTATAAATTTTCTATTATAAAGTTGCATTCATTTAATTTATTAAATTAAATGTTTATAATATGTTTATCGTCATGATGTATAACATAATTCCAATTTTATAGCATTGGTTAGATTTCATTTCATTCTATATTCAATTTGATATTAAAGATTCATAGATTTCATAGGATTTGTGGCTGAACTTAATTCAAGAGGAATTGAAAACATATCTGAAAGTAACTTAATAAATAAACTTAGGTTTTCTGAATAAGCAAATTTGAAATAAATGTAATTTTTGCTAATATTATATGAATAATAAGATTTTTTGTTGAAAAGAAAAATAATAGGGTATTATCAACAACAAAATCAAAAATTGTTATATAATACTTTAAAATTATTTTGCGTTTCTGATACTTTAAACCTCATTGAATAATGAACTTAATACATTGAAAAAATTAATACACAATTAAGACTATACAAATGAATCTTTTGATGTTTTTTCTTACACCTCAGGAAAATAACATATACCTCTGCAATAAGACTGTTATTTTCCTGAGGTGTAAGAAAGGATATTGAAAGACTGATTTGTATATTTTTTCTTATTGTGATTATGATTGTGTATTTTTTCTTAATTTTACAATTATTACATACAAATCTTAATTTTACAATTATAGTCTTGGCCATTTTATCAAATGCATAATATATTGAGTTTACATATATATATATATATATATGTATATANTCGTAAGAAAAACTATCATGAATAATAATTCCAAATATTTATATTGTAGCAAAGCAGTCTTTTCACATATTTCCATTCATTTGGTTTTAATTTTTGTTTTAGTGGGTGATGAATATCATAAGTTTCTCCTTTTTAAGAGATAAAAATGTATTGAGTGAAATTTTAGAAAAACTAGATAAGAAAACGAAAAATATTTAGAGTCCTTCACATAATACCACCCGATTAAATGAAAATAATCTCCATAATTGATTTCAAACTCGGGATAAAATGTATTTTTGTGTAGCATTGGAAGTGTGTTTTGTATGTTATGTCTTTTAATATTTTTCCGCAATCATACAAGTCGATGGACACTTGTATTGCTGAAGTAATTAACTTTTCCTTCCATGTTTAAGACAGTTTTCTTATTATCTGGCATTGTTTTACAGTTAATACAGGAGTTTGTAAAAAGGGAAAAGTTTAGTTTTATAATAGTTAATGATAATGGAACAATTAGCGATGTAAGTAACAAATTATACAATTGGTTTGAGCAATGTGCAGGAGTTACGAAAGAAATTTGTGTAAAAAAGAATAAAAAGGATTTGTGAATGTTTAAGGTGATAACTTTTGGATTGAAATTTTATAAATTTACTAAATATGAGAAGAATGACTGATATTAACTTTAAACATCCTGGCAGTTGTATAATTGTTGAACCTTCGAAATGTTTTTATTAACGTAGATTTTTAACCTACGTTGATAAAAAGTTTATTTACTGTGAAATTTACGAAAAGACTGTGAATTTACTGTTCTTTCTAGAAGAATAAGACAGTGTTTTGGTTTCATGTATGGTTTACCTGCTTATGTACAAGGATGGAATTTAGTTAATAGAATTTAATATTTATCATGTATACTAGTACTTTATAAATTAACAGGACTTATTATACTGGATTTATGGATGTATAAATTTAGTCTTACAGATCAAAAAAATATATTTTTTATTTAGTTGGCTTGTTGTTGTGGGAGTGCTGCATGTGGTTTATGCTGTTCTGCTTGTCCATCATGCAAGAATTCAACCTCTACACGTATTATGTATGCTGTAATGTTGCTATTGACAACTATAGTCGCTTGCATCATGTTGTCACCATCATTGACAGAGACATTACAAAAAGTAAGTGTAAGATATATTTCAGTAATTTGTGTTTATGCAATTTTCTTCAAAACATTTTAATTTTAAATTATGGTAATGATAAATCATATCAATACATTATTAATGTTTTCACTTGTAATGTTTAGAATTTCAATTTTGAAATGTATTTGACTATAATAATTTCTAGTTTAATTTTCAGCAATGACTACATTGTTTGCATAATACAGTATGGTCTTGGTTTACATAGAAAATTATATATTAGCAAATGCTTCATAAAATGAAACTCTCATAAATTTGTGCTCCATACCAAGTATTCCCAAATAATTATTGGACACTTACGTTTTAAGTGCATTTACTGAATTTCACAATAAAAATAGTTATAGACAGCTTGCATTAATGGTCAGAATTATCCTTGTGTTGCCAATGGTTAATTTAACCATTTACCATCTGCAAAAAATATGAATCCATATATATCACTCTTATATAAAACAAGATTGTATTGTAGTTTTGGGACAAAACTAAACTTTTGATAATTAATTATATTCATTTATGAAGAAGTTGATACTCTGTTTGAAGATTATTGATGCTATTTTGAGAAAACTTTTTAATAATTAATATGAATGAAATGCTAATAATAAAAGACAATTTTTCTGATAATTTCAATTTGGAAGATCTAAATGTTATACTTTTTCACTAACTGGGAAAGTAAATAATAAAATGAACACACTAAGCGTATATTTTTCTTAGCAGAATGGTGAAAAAATTAACACGAAACAAGCACTTTTGGTCTCTTTCTAAAACCTGCTTCAGGTTGATGAAATTACTTCAATTTTCAAATATGGAATGCACAGAAGAAAATATTCATATAAATTTTAATTAAAATTTTTAATCAGTGGTGTCTCCACTCTTAGTAGTATAAGTTTTCTGTAATGTTGTATTATATAGACCTGTCATGTATGGGGAAATTTGGTTTTTTTCTTCAGAGTTGATACATGTTTCCTGCTTTTCTTGCTGGTTTAATATCATTTTCTCTAGCATATATTGAAAGTGCAGTGGATTGCCTTAAATAGAACACAAATTGGCTATATAAAATAAAAAGTAATTCACTACCTTTTCAATATATGCTAATGAAAACAATATTCAAGTTGACTTACAACAAGCGAGATTAATTATAAAACAAACAAAATGAAACATCTCAAGATTTTGGAGTTGCTAGTATATTTAAAGCTGAAAAACGGAACATATATCAACTTTAAAGAAGAAAAAAAATTTTCCATGCATAGCAGGCACTATATGATAGAATGTTTTAATTGATGTAATAAGTCTTTTTTGAAAAATTTGAATTTATATGAATATTTCTTTTATGCATTCCATCTTTGAAAATAGTTGTTTGTGTTTTCTTCCATCCTGCTGAGAGAAATATAAAGTTAGTGTGGTCATTATTTTAATTTGGAAAACTTTTTATTATATTTTAAGCATGAGTTAAAAAGGTTTGATTATTATATTTTTTTACAATTTTATTCACAGTATATATAAACTCATTAATATTTTCTTATTTGCAGTATAGGTATCCCTCGTACAACACAGTTTCACTCTAACACAGTTTGAAAGTTGACAACATTACTTTCAGTTTTGCTCTAATGTGGTTTTGGAAATCTTTCATACAGAATTTCAAAATTATTAAATATAAACTTTATTTTATATTTTTTCAATTCAAGTAAGCATGCATATTGTCTCAAATTTGCCCACAGATTTTAGAATATTGAAATGTTCAAATTATTTCATCAGGTTTACTTTTTAATGAAAACAAGGAAGAAGAAAAATTTGTCCTGGCCTTCCTATCAACCAAGTGTCATTGTCATTGCTTTCAGACTTTACCCCTTAATACCATCACTGTGTTTTGTTTTTATAGATCAATCTTTGTATTTAGTAAAGTTATTTTAAACATTTTTAGATAAGTGCTATTAAACTTTTTTTAACTGTGTATGTAAGCAATCATTCATAAAATTATGAATTTTATGAATGATTTGAACAATTCAGTATTCAAACACAAATTCTGGAAGAAAATTTGCTTGGCTTGACTGAGCAAACACAACTTGCTAGAACAAATTTTCGATTAATAACATATTTTTATTTTATCACTCATAAAAAAAATTTTTATGCTAAAAATAAAAAAAATATGAAATTGTTACTGATGCTTCTGATCAAGATTGACAAAAAAACTGAGATGACAACAATACTTTGTAAAAAGAAAATGCCCTATGATTAACTAAAATTAATAGTAACACATGTTACAATACTTTTAATTGTGATAGTTAATTAATTATTGATTGCTTTAATAAACATTTCTCTTAAGCTGTTGTCACACCATGAGATTTCCAGCCATGCAGGTGACCACAACTGCAATAAGCACGAGTCGCATGCATCACACATTGTTTGCTGGTGTTGCAACTTGAAACATGTGACCCTATAATAAATAAACCAATAAAATTACAGTAGCTTGTTTTAGACTTCTTTCATGAGTTTAGCTGTATTTAAAACAATATTGTCATTACCAAACTAAAAACAATCAGCATTTTATATCTAGAAATCTAAAAATGGTACAATCAATACCGAGACTTTCACTTATCTCACGCCATGCCTGCACTCTTTTATCCTTTTTTCGATAAAATGAATTAAAATCTCACAGGCATTCGTGAGACTGAATTAATCTTGATTCTGTTAAACTATCCATCATCTTGCTTTCCACCAGTATTTTCTAACTACAGTATTTTCAATGTTGCCACTGTATGGCATGGCAAATAGATGTTTGCTCATTGAATGCACATTTGCAATCGGCACGAGTATAACAAACTTTTTGTTTCTTGTTGTGGTTGCAGTCACACTGGTTTTCAAAGGGGGTTTACTAGTTAACAAGAACAGCCATCATGGTTGCAATTGCCTGTGTGGCTGGAAATCTCATGGTGTGACCACAGCTTTAGTAATGAAAAAGTATACTTTTGCTAACTTCTGGGATGTAAACCTGTTTTGCATTAGTCCTTTATTTCATATAGCATAGATTTGCATCACATGGCACTTTTTTTGAAATGTATCTACCATGTTATGAGGGATACTTGTATTTTCAAATAAGTTTTTACATTCTTGATATAATCACATCAGAAATAATTTCCAAACTCACCATTATTATTTTCTAATAAATTTATTAGAACAGTATAATTTTACCTTTCTCCTGGAAAATTTTATTTAAAATCATCAGAAAACGTTTTTCAGCTCTATTTATGAGCCTTTCAGGTGTTCTATCTTTCTGTTTAGAATAACCCAAATGCTTTCAAATCAAATTTTTGCTACAACCCATTTTATGAAAGGAATTACGGGATAATGGATTTGGCAGCTTTAACTTCATTTTGTGTTAAATTTTTTTCTCTCTCCTTTTATTAGGATTTAAAAAACTAAATAAATAAATTTGGCTATGATATAACTTATCTTTGGAACTGCTGCTGATTTGATATGCTTTTAAACTTTTATTATTTATTTTAACAGGTACCATTCTGTAAAAACAGTACTCTACTTAGTCAAACTGTTGATTGCGATAAAGCTGTTGGATACCTTGCGGTTTATAGAATATGTTTTGCATTGACACTATTTTTCGTTTTATTTGCAATAATGATGATTGGTGTGAAATCTTCTAAAGATGCAAGAGCAGGAATTCAAAATGGGTATGATGACATGTTTTTTTATAGAGTAATTTTTAACTAATTTTTGTAAAATATTATTTGTTGTAAATTAGTTACATTTATTATACAATTTGTGTGTTTTAAGACATTTTTACTAAAAGATAGTTAATTCTTTCCTATTATCACACAAATCTGTAAGAAATTTCAATTATGAATGGAATTAATATTTTTAATTGCAGTCTACCTGTTCATATAAATTAACAAAAATGAATTTATCTGATTTTTCCCTACAAAATATTACAAAATTATAATGTTTAATAGGTAATAAAATATCACAATGAATTGAGTATAAGACAGAAAATAAATTTTAGAAATTTCGTAATATTCTGTCTGGATTTAAATTTTGTGTGTGTAGCAATCTTGTATTGTTATTTTTTTAAGAGAAGTTTGTTCCAGCTGTAATTACTGATTATTCTTGCTGTATTCCAAGTTGAAAGTTGTAATAGCTATACAAATGATTTTTCAGCAGCTCTGTATCTGTTCTTTATATATATTAAATGCAAAATGTTCTGCCACTGCCACACGTAAATAACATAAATTTAAAAATTACAGTCAACCCCTCTATAACACTGTTGTTTATTCCGTTTTATATGAATTCCATGTTGTACAAGTCACTTAGATTTTACAAATAGGTGTGCAGGGCTGTGAATGGCTCACGTATTTGTAAAATCTAAGTGACTCATACAACATGGAATTCATATAAAACGGAATAATCAACAGTGTTATAGAGGGGAGTCGACTGTAATTTGATTTACAATTTTTGAAAATTTCAAAACAACTTTTTTAAACTTTTTTAAAACATTGTTTTAATTTTCAATTGGTTTGATTTTAATTAATTAATTTTGATTTNCTATTTCCTTTAAATTTATCTTATTTAGGATTGAAAAAATAAAATAGATAATTTCTCACAGGCATTTGTAATAAGCAAGTCAACATTATGTGGCAGTTTTTGATGAGATCTTTTCAATATTGTCATCAGCCGTATGCACTTTGCCATCAAATTTTATTGCTGCTGCTATTAATAATCTTGTAATTTTTTTTGCCTAGTAGCTGGTGTGATATGAGGTTCTCTCATAGAAAGTTGTTTTAGCATTAATCACATGATGTATCCAATGAAATCTTTCTTCTTTTAGGCATCATAATGTGCATATATTGGATACACTAAATTATCCGGTAAGGTTTATTACAACCTGTTTCTTTCTAGGACTTCTAGACAAGCCTTCTGTACCCTATTATTAGATTCTTCAAGGGCAAGACCTTGGAGAGGCTACTGACAGGATACAGAATAGGATACTTGCACTGACCCATTAAATTGTCTGGGTCTTGGCATGTCACTCAGATGGTTTGCAGGCATCTTTGATTTCTTACAACATGCCTGATTCTTCTGCACATTCTTCTTTGTCTATTCTATATACAGTCAACTCGTGTTAATACAAATTCCTTGGGGAATAATAGTTAATATGAATTGTCAATAAAGAAACTAATAGTTTTTAGGTTGAAGGTCAAGGTTAAATAATTTTATGAAGTTAACACTATGGAATTAAAATCTCTAAATTATGATACAGTCGACCCCCCCTATAATGTGCGTTCCTATAACGGAAATTCCTATAACGTAGAGAAAAAATTGTAGCAACATACGTATAAAGGAGCTCCTAAAACGTCGTCGCCGACTCGTTTCGCGATAAGATTGATAGAATCTGGACCAATAGTGGATGAGCAGCCGAACTACTTTCCTCTGCCCTGCGCCACGCTACGGAGTGGCTAAATTGAGTTTGCTATCGTCTGTACAGTATTATATATAAATTATATATAAATTAGGTACTGTACATATAATTATATATTAATTATATATAAATTAGGTACTGTATATATAATTATATACTAACTTATTGTAACTTTATTATAATTAAATATATAATTTCCGCCGTCTAGCGTGGCACCATGCTACGGAGATTTTAGGCAATAAGTTGAGTTTATCGTCTGTACAGTATGTAAATTAGGTACCGTAAGTCTAATACAGCACTAATTTTATACATTTCTTGTGAAAGAAACACTTCTTATTCAACGGCCATAAAAATTATTTATATTAATGATGTCTCCAAAGGTCAAGTTATTTTTC
>NW_019384547.1:0-14261 GCF_000671375.1 Centruroides sculpturatus | reverse complement strand
CGGCGTAGTCGAACGGTACACACTCGGTAAGTAATCCTATAATTTTTTGTTTATAGCATAGTTTATACAGATTATTCCCAAAAAATTATACGTGTTTTGGAAATGTTGAGTGGAATTAGTCTAGAATCGGTTAATTTTATAGAAGAAAACCTTTCAAACAGCCTTAGTCCGTAAAGTTCACACCTATCGGGCTGCGATTGGCTCATGTATTTAATCATTCCTACAATGTAAAATTCGATTAACGTGGAACGTATCTAAGCGTTATAGGGGGGTCTACTGTACTTTGAATTAATTTACTAAGTAAAGTTAGATAAAGTTAAATTGATTTACACAAACAAATTAATGTTCTGAATGATTTTCAAATCAAACAAAATGAGATGGTATTTTGCTGTTGAAGTGTGGAACAGTATACCAAAGTGGTTGAACAAAACAAAGCTAAAAGAAATTCGTGGCTTTTTTTTTGTTGAAGATTGTTTGAAAAAGTAGAAAATAGTTTTTGGCACCAAAAGAGTAAAAAAAGAAGCAAAATTTGGCACAAACTTGCCAAACCTAACATCACTGTGTGCACTTTCCAATGTGCAAATCAGCACATGTTTTTGCATAGGACTGCATTCATTTAAATGGCTGGGCATCCTTACACTTTTTTTAACCCCTATTTTTTGAGAATAGAATGGCCCACTAAAACCAGATGTTTGAATTGCTCTACAATCAGAGCTCAAACCCATCTTTGCTTACTAGGAGAAGAAAATATATTCAACTCAAAATGGAACATTTATTACAGTGTAAAGTACTATATTATTTTTCCGACTTTTCCAACGATTATCGACACTACTGTGTGCCGGAAATAGCCTTTACGCGGATTCGCGTTAGTGTGCCAGGCCTGGACTTTAAGCGTGCACCGAATTAAATAATGACAAAGTTTGTCAATAACAAAATCAAATATTTAATTAAACTTCTAGTAATAAACTATATACAGTATTTAATAAAAATCAAACAATAATTTATTCAATGAAATTCAACAAGAATCAACCCGACAAAACTCAAATCAATCTATTTCTAACTTAATTCTATTCCCCTTTGGAATTCGACAAAATCAAAGACTTAAACTTATAAACAATAATTCTTATAAATTAAAGATCCTAATCGTCTCCTCAATATACTAGGAACCTATTTCCTCAAACTCTCAAGACTGTCTATAATCGTCGATCCATAAATCGAATAACTTCAAAATCGCCTTGGAACTATTTGATCCAATCGGACACCTCTCTCGATCACTGCTACGAAGCTCACCAAAGCTCGTTGCTATCAGGAATTCACCTCGTTCGTTTTCACTTGAGTTAGAGGCTTTATAGTGTGAGGTGACGTCACAATTCTGAATGAGATCACTCTCCTCATTTACATACTTATCTGTAACATTAAATTTTTCTCGTTTATCTGGCAGCTTATTTTCCGACAATACTTCGCTAACCTTTTACATTATTCTTTTTTAACAATTATCGGGATGCTTTATTCTTTTAAGATTTAGCGATTCCTAACTGGGTTGTGGGGTCTTCCCCCCCCTTTTCGTCGGTGCGGACTTACTTTTTTCTGCTCGGGAAGCGCAAGTGTGCGCGAGTTTTTCTACGGCGCTTTTCTTTCGTCGGTGAGTTGGTTTCTCTTCTATTTTTAAGTTACTAAGGTGAATGGTGAGGAAACCTTCGTCCTAACAAAACATAAGCCCAAAAAAAAAAATAGAATAATAAGCAAAATAAAAGTAAATAAAAATAACATTCGGACTTGGTTCCTTACAACAGTATCACTTTGTATTGTTTATATCAAAGTGTAAAAAGCAACCATTATTGGAAATAGATTTATTTCTTAGGGGTTGTGAAGATAATTTATGGTTTGGTTTAATGAATTCTGGTAAAATTTTTGTTTGCTTTATTGTGTGCAAATTAATGTTATGACAATGGCATTTTGCCAGGGTAATGGCAAAATTTCTATAATGTGAGAATTGTCTTTATTAGTATTCATTTTAAGGTGAGTTGACTGTATATCTTTCTTGTTTCCGAGTCCATATTCTATCAACATTTTCTTTTGTCATAATGCTTGTTTTTGTCTCATCTCTGATTTTTTTCTTCAGTCATCCATTGCCTATATGCATATATCTTTTCTCCTGTAGATTTCTGTGTCACATTCTCTTTTGTTGAAAACTGTGGATAATACTGCATTATTATATGCAGTATTAAAAATATTTAAAGTTCAGGTTTTTTGAACAAAATATGTGAAATCTTTTTAGACTTTTTAAAGTTTTAAGAAAATGGATTTATCATCTATCATTACATGTTAGTCTTTTTACAATCTAGAAACTAATCTATTGGACTCAAACATTTTTTTAGGAACTTGCTCTCAATATCAGAACTGTATACAAGTAAAAATTAAAAACATTTCACATATAAATGTTTTTAATAGATGTAGTTATATAAAAAGTAAAAAAAAAATTGTTTTCTAATAAGTGAGACATAAATTTGAACTTTAAAAATTGAAATGTGTTCAAAGTTTTGGCAATATTTGAAAAACTATTATGAAAATTCTAAAATAATACATTTTTGATTTTATGATTTAGAATATACAAAGGTCAATAGATTTGAACTTTTGGAAGCAATCTGCAGAAAAAATGCTATAACAATTTAGAACTTGGGATCAAAACCATTTTATCATGTTACTATAAATTGGAAGCTTTTTATGTGCATTTATATTTATTATTAGTATTTAATTATTTGCTTTTGTCATGATAATCAGTAATGATAGAAATATCTTTAAATATAGCAGTATCCTATTTCATAAAATTCTAATACAAATTTATAAATAGGAATTAATTAGATATGACTTATCAAATAGTACATATTTTTTATAAAAATTATTTTATAGGCATAAAAATGATGTGAAGAACAAACTTGAACTTCAGCTTTGAATTATCATACTTAATTTAAATTTTAAAACTAGGACATTGCGTGACTTTGTCATATTGTAATAGAATTGATGGAAGCCGAAAAGAAAGAAGTAATTCTTGCACTTGTTAGACACAAAAGGAGATCCTTGTATCTGACAATCGCAAACAGGCAAATTTTGCACTTGCTGTCATGAAAGAGGCATCTTTGCACCCACTGGTCACAGGAGAGGCGGTCCTCGTACTGTCCGACACACAGAGATGATCCTTGCCCTTACAGAGCAAGTAATCAGTGGCAATGCCCACCAGTGGCGATGTGGATAACCACTGAACACTGGTAATTGGTTGTGACTTTGTGCCTGGCCAGTGGGTTGGCTATGTGGAGTTTTCCAGTTTTATTTATGACAGTAACAAGCAAATAGGGAGCCATTTCCCATAAAAGACCTTCTAAGAGGCATTCCCCTTTGGCAGATTGCCCATGTGTTGCATTACCGTATA
Source organism: Centruroides sculpturatus (assembly GCF_000671375.1). Taxonomy (NCBI): domain Eukaryota; kingdom Metazoa; phylum Arthropoda; class Arachnida; order Scorpiones; family Buthidae; genus Centruroides; species Centruroides sculpturatus. The sequence goes on along the minus strand of NW_019384547.1, from coordinate 10,834 downwards.
CAAATAAAACAAAAACTAAAGCAATCAATGCCAATAGCTCTGTTCATTTTTTACATCTATTTTCTGTTAGATGCACACAATGCTGGTTTTTTTTTTTTAACTTGATCCCTAAATTCTATTAGGCATGCTCAAGAAGCACAGACATTGTCACTTTGACCCCACTTTATATTGATAACAAAATCATAGACCCTGGTTTATACATTTACTTTAATTCCATTTCTAGCTTCATTGTAATCAATGGAAAATGACAGTTTTATCAAAATTAGCGCATTAAATTTAGAGAACAAACTCAATTCTATAAGCCATATAGATGTGTTAGTGATCTTGGGACATCATGCGACATCATCATGCCACAACAAACAGGACTTTGTTGTGCACACATGTGAAATGATCTTATATCTCAAATGAAGTCATGGACCCCTATTTTTTATTATATTTTTGGATTCCTCATTGCAATTAGTAGAAAATGGTAAAGTTTAATCAAAATCTATCAAACAGATTTTGAGAACAGACACAATTCTGTAAGCCACATAGAATATACTTTACTAATTCCTTGTCTCAACAAGGAATGAAAACTTTTCATTATAGTGCAGTCCCCTGCCCATAATGCAATAATACAAAGCCATAATCACTAGATCAATCAGGATTACTTAATGACAATTTGAAGTTTATGATTTTAAATTAACATATGTTATGAACTTTAAATATTTGCTATCAACAGGGCAAATGTTTAATCAAATTCATATTTCATAAGCTGTAGCCTTATCTTAAAAATTTAGCTATTATTATAAAAATGATAATAGCTTATTTTATTAAATTTATAGATTTTGGGCAATAAAATACTTGATTTTGATTGGTGGCATGGTTGGAGCCTTTTTCATTCCAGGAAATTCTGCTTTTGGTGATGGTAAATATAAATTTCCTTTAAATAAAATTTTTAAATTTTTAAAAATGTTCTTAGGTATGTTTTTTTTCTTTTTTTAGTCTGGATGTATTTTGGAATGATTGGTGGTTTTGTATTTATCCTGATTCAGTTAATTTTGATTATTGATTTTGCACATAGTTGGGCTGAAAGCTGGGTTTCAAAATATGAAGAAACAGAATCAAAGGGATGGTATGGTGGTAAGAGTAATTTCCTTATTATAAACAGTTAGTTCTAAAATTATTTAAAATAATATTGGAAATTATAACTCATGCAGCCTTGTCTAGAAGAATTCTCTACGGATCCTCTAATATAAAATTTATATATTAAACTTATACTAATTAAAATCTGTTTATTTCAGATTTATTAATTTATTTTGAAATCAATATTTACACATCTTGAAGCATTAAAAAAATAAACAGTGTCTGATTATGATAGATATCCCACTGTAGCCAAATTAGTGAAATCAGCATTGACCCTCATGGCAATGCTGATGTGGAATGGGGATTTTCAATTTCATGCCTGGCACTTCCTCCTGATAGAGCATCGATATTGGAAAGAATGCTTAATTCACTTTTGATTGCTAAATTGAATAATTGTGCACATTATAACAACTTTATGATTTTATTCACTTGGTTTAATTTTTTTTTTTTTTTGAATTTTTAAGAAGTTTTTTTAAACTCTGGAAAATTTTACATAGTTTTTAGATCACATTTCAGTTTCTAAAATCTATATTTCCTCCCAGGTTAATTTGTTTTAGTTTTTTTAAAAAATTTGATAACATATACTCAATACTCAGCATATGATATTATATGCCTTTTATTTGTTAATGTTATATATGACTTTTATTTGTTAAACTAAAAATATTAAAAACTTATCAACAGCCAAAGAAGGATTTAAACACAAAATGCATTTTAAAGAAACTATGCAAAGTGATTAATTTTGCCATGCTCTTTTAATTAAACACAGTCCTACATTTGTCAAGTTGTGACATTTAAGAAATACATAAATATTTAACTTCAAGCAACTAAATTCAAAAAAGTTTTTAAATTGTAAAATTTTCAAATTTAATAAAAGTTTTTGTATATTTTGAAGATATTAATTTTATATTTATTTTTATTTCTAGCACTACTGTTTTTTACTTTCATACAATATGCGATCAGTATTGCTGCTATAGTTCTCCTGTTTATTTATTACACTAAAGTAAGTATTGAAATATATAACATCAGTAATTAAAGAAGTTTTAATAAAAAAAAACTTCTTAAATTAAATAAGATTCTTAGATTTGCTTTTTTATTAACTAAGGAAGAATATTTAATTGGAATTATTTTTTTATTATTGCTATTGCTGATTTAAACATCAAATACTACATTAGACAGTGGTGTTTGATGACTCAATAATCAAAAACATGAGAGAGAATTTTCTGCATATTTTTCAATTGTTGACACATCAAACATTATTTTTATTCATAAAATAATAATAATTTTGTGAACAAAATTTTTCTCTTCTTTTTTTCTAGTTATTTGTTGTTTGTTTATTGCAGTTCATTTTTTTCAAAGCAATATTTCAAACAGCATTCAGATTACGTCAAAGACTTCTCAAAAACAAACAAATTGATTATCTTAATATTTTATGGCTATATTTACCACTAAGGATCAAGTGTTGGTTAACTTCTAATTCTAATTACATTCACTCTTTTAGTATATGAATGCTTATTAGTTAACTTCTAACTCTAAATGAAAGATATATTATAAATCAGTGTTTTTCAACCTGGGGGTCATGACCCAAAGGTTGAAAAACTTAGTGGTAAATATAGCCATAAAATATTAAGATAATCAATTTGTTTGTTTCAACAGGGGTTGCAAAGCCTTACACGGGGGGGTCGTGGGTAAAAGAAAAAGAAATGTTTGTAGGTCCTACACTACAATAAAAAAAAACTACAATTTCAGTGAGAAGGCTGTGCCTGTTTATTTTACAGTACATTTGGTTTTTTGATCGATATTTAGGTCTCAACAGAAAGAAAATTAAATACGTAGTTTTTAAAATCACAGATATAGTTTTAATATGGCCCTGGGAGGGTTGCCAGAATTTTTTAACTTGTAAAGGGGTCGCATATTTAAGAAGGTTGAAAAATACTGTTCTAAATATTTTGATATTATAAATTATTAAAGATAATATTGTATTAAAGTTGTAATTAATTTACTTGCTAGATTTGTCTAATGTCTTGCCCATTGTCAGGAAAGAATATTCTCCTGACAATGTGCTTGAGTAAAACTTGAGTGAACTACACTAAAACAAATTTTTTTGTTGTTATATTTTTAAAGAACTTGAAGATGTTTTTCATTATTTGTAAATTAAAGAAATTAAAAACAAATTTTAAATATTTATGAAAGTATTGAAGAATATATAAATGTTTTTTGTGCAACAGGTTGTTCAAACTGTTAAGAAAATCTAAATCACTAGATGGCTTGCAAGGGCCCAACATGTTTGTTGCTTGTCTTCCCATAGACTTAACGTTGGATAAGTTCGTAAAGTCAAACAAGTTAAACGCGTTGGTAACAAATTGTTCTAAAAGTAGTAGTCTTGCTCAGTGCACATGTTCTGCAGTGATAACATTTCGAACTAAACTCTAACGAAGTTCACGAAGGAAAGAGTTAGTTCGCTTCGTTAAGAAGATGGCAGCCAACGATATTGATGCTTCTAAATCTACTCGAGTGTTTAAACTGTAGATTAAAAGGTGAAATGATTGCTTCAGGTGGACAGTTATTTCAATCTAAGAAAAATATTTCAGATAAGGCTACACTAGCAACATTCATATCTTCAATTTTAGAAACAGCCATTTAGTTATAAATGAATCGTTCGAAAAGTCTAACAAAATAAGAAAAACGATGACATCATTCTCGTTTAACTTGTTCGATTTTACGAACATACCCATTGTATCTTTGCCTTTCCACCACACCTGAAGAATTGCATCTTTTTCAAATCTTTCTTCAGTGGCATTATTTACAACATAAGAGCTTTAATTTGATACCTGAACCATATTTTTAGCCCGGCTGTACTCAAAATAAATCAAAATACTGAAATCCTCTTTTAGTTAATATATAGATATGTCTAGTGTGCAAAAAATAGCATTACAGGACTAAATTTGTCTTTTGAACAGCATGCAGCATTACAGGGATTACAGAATGACAGACATATAGAAGATGCATTCCTCTAAATTTGCTATGGTGGAAGGTTCCATAGTGTACACTTGATCTTTCAAGTATTTCCAAAACAGAAAGTCCATCGATGTTAAGTTGGGTAACTGCAGCAGCCATTCCATACATTTACCACACCCAATAATTCTGTTGCCAAACATTGGAAATTGGTTTTCTGCTAAAGTTTTCTTTTTTTTCTGCTCTTTCTTATGTTTCTGCTAAACAAAGTATCATTTTGTACTAAGTAAACAATGTTCTTTCATTTTGTAATTGGACTTTTTTTTGCCTAGTTCTATTAGTTTCTGAGTTGGTTTTCTTTATGAGGGTGCTTCCAAATGTTTGTGGAAAAAGGATAGCATTAAAAAAATGATTTCGGTTATGATGTTTCTTTTTAACATATCCTCCATTAAGGTCGATATACTTCTGCAAACGTTGATACCAGCCTTTAAGTCCATCTGAGTAGAACTGAGGGTCTTGTGATCTGAACCATGACAGAGCAGCTTTTTTTACATCTTCAATTGACAGAAAATTGATACCTTTCAGTGACTTATCCATTTGTACATTGTTGACTTCTTTGGAGCATTATCATCATAAATTTGTTCCGGAGCATCAATGACTTGTCTATTCTCCCAACCAAGTTTCACCATGAACTTTGTGTTTGTTCTGGTTTCGATTTTGGTGGATTCCATGTTGCTTGAATGGTGCCTGACTTTTAACTGGCAGTGCTGTGTTCTTACCTGCATTTAAGGGTTCATGTTTGAACATGTTATAACACCCTGGTACAAGAATGTTCAGATGCATTGAAATCAAAATCCTTCCAAACAATTTTTAGTTATGGACTTTTCCACAAACTTTTTGAAGCCTCCATGTAGTTCCATATTTCACCACTAGGAGTGCTACAATTGCATTCAATAGATTGCATGTGATCACTTTCCTATAGGTGCCAACTACTGTAGTATGTGGCTTAAAAGTTATAGGAGATGTATGGATTTTCCTTTGAACACTGTATATGCTATATATATAATATGCAGAAGCGAGAAAAGAATTTGCACAAACATGCAAGAAATGCACACACATCTAGATCTTGTGTGAGCATTAGTTCTAAATTAAGCAGCTGTGGCAAACAGTGCCAATGGCCTGAATTTGTGGTATTTTCTGGTCATAATTACAAATTATGATTGTGTGAGATCAGCCAGGACGTAGGTCTTAGTCTACACCACTTACGGGCACTAGTCGGTAAGACCAGTTCTCTAACTTTAATAGGAGAGCGTAAATAAAAAATGATCTGAACGGCGAGGTTCAGATGCTCGTCAGGATTCCTTGACACCAGTTAATCGATCTTATTATACGCGGATTAACACACGTTTGCGATCTGATTCGGAATAAATTTGAAGAGACATATTTAGTAAAATAAAACAGGAGTAAATTTAATAATCCAAAAACAAAACGAAATACAAATATCAATGAACGACAATTAAGTGACAAGCTATAGGCTAAAACCTATTCTATGTTAATGCACAATCGAGAGAGAGAGCTCACAAAATCTTTCCAAAACATACGACCTGTTTAGTTGTCGTCGTCTTCTTCTTTCTACGTGTAGACTCGGGACTTAGTCTATGGGACTCCGTTAAGGGCGTTGGCCATCAGGAGGAAAACTGCGTGGAGTTTAGATGCTTCGGATCTGTCGAAGAACTCCTCGAATTTGAACTAATTTCCCTTATATCTCCTGAATTTCGACCAATCATCGTCCAGTAACTCTTTCGTGAGAACGGACGAAAGGGGGATGAATGAGGGTAACCATTTCCCATCTGAGCGAGATTTTAACCAGATACGGAAAAACAGAGGATGTTCTCTTCTGCGAAAGGAAGTAACATCTGTTATCTGGGTTTTTCCCACGTTAAAACAAAACGAAGTAATATTTTGTGTCGATATTTAAACATATTTAATAAAAATTATTAAATTAGGCCCAGGGCCTTTCGGGTCTCACAATTGCTTTATTCATAATTACTATTAGTTAATAATGAAAATAAGTTGTCATCCTTTAAACAAAAGAAAACTGAACTAAATTATGTCAAATGAAACAAAACCCATAAACATAAAATAACATTTGGACTTGACTGCTTATAAATAATGTATATCATCATGGCCAACTAATGTTATTTCAGTCACTTTTTCCTTGCTTGGCATTACTATTCTCACTTACTTTGAAGTCATTTTCTGTTCTGAAGTCTGATATCAGTCTTCATAATGACATTAGTTTATTTTCAAGTATGTCTTATTTGATGTAGCTATTTAAGTTTTTAATGCCATTATGAGTTATTTCTATAAAAGTGTCTAATCTCCAATTTTAAAATTCAATAAAAAAGAAAAACATTAATTTTCACATTAAAAGTTTGAAGACACATCTGTCAAAACAAAATTGAAGAAAACATTTATTTATGACTTTTAGAAGGATTTCTATGACTGGCATTCAGTATTCAGTAATAGTTTATTACAGTATAATTGATCTGTTAAGTTTATGATAATTCAATTTTTTAATTTTCAAAGATTAAATATATATATATATATATATATAAGATATATANCTCAAAAGTTTTATTAAAATGAAAAAAAATATTTGATTCAATGTTGACTATTTTTTCTTTCAGTATTTACAGAAAATTAAAAAATTAGTTTTCTATATTTTCAGAGTGAAGGGTGTAGTCTTAACAAATTTTTCATCAGCTTCAATTTGATTTTGTGTGTAGTATTATCCATTTTGTCCATTATTCCAAAAATTCAAGAAGGTAAAGATTATTTTTAAATGTTTAATTTTTCAAGCAGTTTAATTGTACATAGCTTAATTTAACAGTATAACTAAGTGTAATTTAATGTTTTAATATTTAATAATATTTTGATATACCGTATTTACTCACATATAAGACAACCTCACATATAGGACGAGGTGTGGCTTTAAAGATCAAAATAAAGAAAATCAAATTAATACAATTCTAATTTTATTTTGTTTAATCACAAATAAAATATCAAATATGTGATGAATGGAAACAAAACCAAAATATAATGTGCATACTGAAAAAAGTTTATTTTTAATGATTCAGAATGTGCTAATTAATCATTAAAACTAACAATTTAACTAATATGAAATAACTACATCTATAATCATTGCTAAGTGACCAGTATTTCATTAATGATTTTATAAATAACAAAGAACTGTTCTATGCGGATGAATGAGATGCAATGCAGTTTTAATTGATGGACATAGGATTAAATCAATAAACAAAGGGGGGTGTCTTAATTTGTTTACAGTAGGTGCCAACTTATGATAAATAGACTGTAGACCCATAATGGCAGCATGAACTATACACGGTTCACAGAAATAATTGCAAAAACACTTTGAATTTTACACCAAATAATCACAGATCTTAAAAAAATAAAATAATTTTATTTGGAAGTGGGGTATAAGGACTGGCACTAATACAATGCATATGGTAAGAACAAACTCAAGAGGGAGAGGCGTTGAAGTGTTGCCAGATTGGCCACAACATAAAGAATCCTTTTCTTGCACATATAGGACGACCTAGATTTTTGAAGCAGTGAAAAATGAATGAAAACCTTGTCTTATATGCAAGTAAATAAGAACATAATAGCAAACTTTATTGAATTTTTTAATACATTATTGATAAGGTAACAGGAATTATGCAAATTTTAAGTGTATATTAATCAATGATACATAACAAAGTATGTGAAATATACACTTTTGGTTAAATTTACTTACATTTCTCAGTATTTTGATAAATGAGTAGTGTAATATTACAGAACTCAACATTATTTGTTTCTTTACAATTTATACACATGGTCAAAGCTTATTAATTTTTTTATTTTTTTATTTTGATAGTTTGTATTTAAAACTACCTAGTATGGTCACTTTCCTAGACATAGTATATCATTTATTCATCACATTGGTAATGCCAGATATGTTGAAATACAGTCATAAATGTATTTCCAGGTTTTGTTCTGTTAAGGAACTCTGTTATCTGTTAGAAGAATGTTCTTAAAATATGAGAATCTTATCTCAACTTCTACACCACAGGTATTCCTTGATTAATGCAGTCAATCCCTCAATGCTACCACATACAGCAATATCTCATTAATCAAACACAATGGTACCTTGGTACTTGACCAATCATCATGTCGGTGATACACTAAGATTTTTTACAAGTTCACAAGTTGTTATTTATTGATTTTTAACAATTTCTTCCTGAAATTTCTCTTCAACAGCTTTTGGGCAACCCTGTAAGTTTGGAATCCTTTGGTTCAAAATTTTCCAAACAAAACTTTCAAAACCACATTTTACATGTCCAGCATTTTGGATCATCTTCCCCATACACATTACAAGTATTTTTTACTGTTTGTATAGTGTTATATCTTTTACGAAACTTAAAAAGTATAAATATTTTGCCTGATTTGCATTTTATCTGCAGACATTTTGATTTCATTTTATGCAAACAAAACATGATGTAAAAGAAAAAAATGACATTAAAAGAAAAAAAAAATGTGATGTTTTAAAATTAGCTTCTAAACAAAGAATACAATATTGCATTAGCAGTAATGTGTTAAATTTCACAATTGTTGTTATACTACATATCTTTACAAGAAATCATCCTTAGCACAAAAATAGCAAATTCACCAACATCTTATTTGAGAAAAACATATCTATGTTAAGTAAATATGACTGTTAAAGCCACATTAGTTAAAACATCTGCCACGTGTGTAAAGGAATTTCTGCAATTCATTTTACACATTACTCAATCCTGCATTAAGCAAAATTGTGTTAAGCAAGGGATACCTGTACTAGGAGATACTCATAATAGTGCAATCACACGTTTACTTTGACTGAGGCATATTTTTAGGCTCAAACCCATAGCAAATAGCATTTCCATCCATTATGCCCTGATTTTTGGACAAGATAGCTTTATAGTAAGCAATTTCAATATATGAATTTCTTGCTGTGTAGAATGGTTCAGCTCCTTGGGTTCTGTAAATTGTACAAGATCTGCACATAATTGATCAAACTGTTACTCAGAAATTACATGCATCCTAAAAATTTGATAGATAATTTGTAAAAGTAGAAAATATTTAAAATTAATTGATACAGAAATTTAAATTGTACAGTGGTGACATGAAAAAGCAATGATCTGGTCATTATTTTTTTTTTCTAAAACAAATCGCAAGCAGGGAGGAGATTTTTAGGTGATTTATTTATATTCTATTTTATTCATTAGAGCACCGTAATTTGATTTTATTGTGAAATATTAATTTGTTTATGTGAATATGCAGTATGCAAAATATTTTAAAATATGTATCTTTATAAATTTTATTCATGAATTTGCAATTTGTGAAAAAATTATGTAAAATATATTTTTTTAACATTGTTATAGAAAATACAGTTAATACTACTACTGGATAATGACCAGAGGTACTTAAAAACCAATATGTGAAATATGTATTTTATACATTTTGGTTGCATTAATTATTATTAATAAATGCTGTTTTTAATTGTTTCCGTTTTGTGAATTTTTGATAACTATAATCAAAAGTTTATAAATATCTTTTTCAATTGTAAGAGGAAATATGATGTCATAGTCACATATTTTTCTTCTTGTTAGGAGAATTGTTTATGGAGCTTTATTTATGCAGAAAGATAGAATAAATCTAAATAAACAAAAGCATTTTGTAGTCTGTTAATAGTTGGAAGAAATGTATTATATATAATTAAAATAATAATGATAACCAATCATATATGCTTCAATATATTTAGGAAGTGTATTTTGTAAGAGATCAAATTTGATTGGTAAACATGTGATAAACGTTATATTTGTAAGATATTAAATTACTTATTTTATTAATTATTATTTCTTATTGAATACTCTTATGAAAGCTTCAGATAATCATGATTTTTATTTATAATTTTACTATTGTAATATTTATGTAAATTTTAATTACTTTTTAATAAAATTATAAATTTTATCATAATAGCTCAACCACGTAGCGGTCTACTTCAAGCATCTGTCGTTTCTCTGTACACATTTTATCTCACTTGGTCAGCTTTGCATAACTCTGGTAAGATTTAAAATTTTTCATAATAGTTTTTTTTAAGTATTAGAAAGGTGATGCCATTTAGACAATATGAACCTCCAAGCAAACAACAAATTGGCCCTGAAATAAAAACAAATATAAAAGCAATAGAATATAAAATAATGAAAAAATAATGAATATATAGTGCTTTTCTATAATAATGTTAAATTNATAAAAACAAATATAAAAGCAATAGAATATAAAATAATGAAAAAATAATGAATATATAGTGCTTTTCTATAATAATGTTAAATTTTACAAAAGTCTAGATATAATAGATCTTCAGTACTTTTGATAGAGTTGATGAATCTGTAAAAAATGTGAATTTTGGCTATTAATAATATGAAAAAAAAGGAAGATTAGAAACAAAAAAAATATTGCATGAGTTAAAATTTGGAATGTGTAGGTTAAAAAGAGGAGAATAAAGATGTTAAAAAAGTTTGTGAGGATTTTGTCAAAGTATACAACTTTATCTTTGAAGTGTGGAAAGCTTGAGCAAGTGATGTCTTTATACTACATTTGCACACAATCCACGACTCACTTCGATCTCGATTTACCTACAATCTGGATTGTGACTGTC